>NW_025754603.1:0-8896 GCF_021184085.1 Oncorhynchus gorbuscha | reverse complement strand
AATAATAGTCTCATGTCTCCACTGACCTTCCAGTTGAATCCCAGACGTGAACCCACAAAATAGGCGTTGTTGTCGATGTTGTGGTGGGAGAGGGTGGCACCTTTAGGACTTCCTGTTGTTCCCTAGAGACCAGTAGACATCAGACAGACTAATACTGTTGTTCCCTACAGACCAGTAGACAGACAGACAGACTAATACTGTTGTTCCCTATAGACCAGTAGACATCAGACAGACTAATACTGTTGTTCCCTACAGAACAGTAGACAGACAGACAGACTAATACTGTTGTTCTCTACAGACCAGTAGACAGACTAATACTGTTGTTCTCTACAGAACAGTAGACAGACAGACAGACTAATACTGTTGTTCCCTACAGAACAGTAGACAGACAGACAGACTAATGCTGTTGTTCCCTACAGACCAGTAGACAGACAGACAGACTAATACTGTTGTTCTCTACAGACCAGTAGACAGACTAATACTGTTGTTCCCTACAGACCAGTAGACATCAGACAGACTAATACTGTTGTTCCCTATAGACCAGTAGACAGACAGACAGACTAATACTGTTTGTTCTCTACAGACCAGTAGACATCAGACAGACTAATACTGTTGTTCCCTACAGACCAGTAGACATCAGACAGACTAATACTGTTGTTCCCTACAGACCAGTAGACATCAGACAGACTAATACTGTTGTTCCCTACAGACCAGTAGACAGACAGACTAATACTGTTGTTCCCTACAGACCAGTAGACAGACTAATACTGTTGTTCTCTACAGACCAGTAGACATCAGACAGACTAATGCTGTTGTTCCCTACAGACCAGTAGACAGACAGACAGACTAATACTGTTGTTCTCTACAGACCAGTAGACATCAGACAGACTAATACTGTTGTTCCCTACAGACCAGTAGACAGACTAATACTGTTGTTCCCTACAGACCAGTAGACATCAGACAGACTAATACTGTTGTTCCCTACAGACCAGTAGACATCAGACAGACTAATACTGTTGTTCCCTATAGACCAGTAGACATCAGACAGACTAATACTGTTGTTCTCTACAGACCAGTAGACATCAGACAGACTAATACTGTTGTTCCCTACAGACCAGTAGACATCAGACAGACTAATACTGTTGTTCCCTACAGACCAGTAGACAGACTAATACTGTTGTTCTCTACAGACCAGTAGACATCAGACAGACTAATACTGTTGTTCTCTACAGACCAGTAGACATCAGACAGACTAATACTGTTGTTCCCTATAGACCAGTAGACAGACAGACAGACTAATACTGTTGTTCTCTATAGACCAGTAGACAGACAGACAGACTAATGCTGTTGTTCCCTACAGACCAGTAGACATCAGACAGACTAATACTGTTGTTCCCTACAGACCAGTAGACAGACAGACAGACTAATACTGTTGTTCCCTATAGACCAGTAGACAGACAGACTAATACTGTTGTTCTCTATAGACCAGTAGACATCAGACAGACTAATACTGTTGTTCCCTACAGACCAGTAGACAGACAGACTAATGCTGTTGTTCTCTACAGACCAGTAGACATCAGACAGACTAATACTGTTGTTCTCTACAGACCAGTAGACAGACAGACTAATACTGTTGTTCCCTATAGACCAGTAGACAGACAGACTAATACTGTTGTTCCCTACAGACCAGTAGACAGACTAATACTGTTGTTCCCTACAGACCAGTAGACATCAGACAGACTAATACTGTTGTTCTCTATAGACCAGTAGACAGACAGACAGACTAATACTGTTGTTCCCTATAGACCAGTAGACAGACAGACAGACTAATACTGTTGTTCTCTACAGACCAGTAGACATCAGACAGACTAATACTGTTGTTCCCTACAGACCAGTAGACGGACAGACAGACTAATACTGTTGTTCCCTATAGACCAGTAGACAGACAGACTAATACTGTTGTTCCCTACAGACCAGTAGACATCAGACAGACTAATACTGTTGTTCCCTACAGACCAGTAGACATCAGACAGACTAATACTGTTGTTCCCTACAGACCAGTAGACATCAGACAGACTAATACTGTTGTTCCCTACAGACCAGTAGACAGACAGACAGACTAATACTGTTGTTCTCTACAGACCAGTAGACATCAGACAGACTAATACTGTTGTTCCCTACAGACCAGTAGACATCAGACAGACTAATACTGTTGTTCCCTATAGACCAGTAGACAGACAGACAGACTAATACTGTTGTTCTCTACAGACCAGTAGACATCAGACAGACTAATACTGTTGTTCCCTACAGACCAGTAGACAGACAGACAGACTAATACTGTTGTTCCCTATAGACCAGTAGACAGACAGACAGACTAATACTGTTGTTCTCTACAGACCAGTAGACATCAGACAGACTAATACTGTTGTTCCCTACAGACCAGTAGACAGACAGACAGACTAATACTGTTGTTCTCTACAGACCAGTAGACATCAGACAGACTAATACTGTTGTTCTCTACAGACCTACAGACCAGTGAAATAGGACAGACAGACTAATGCCTTGTTCCCCTGAAGGCCAGTAGACAGACAGACTAATATATTTGTTCCCTACAGACCAGTAGACATCAGACAGACTAATGCTGTTGTTCTCTACAGACCAGTAGACAGACTAATACTGTTGTTCCCTACAGACCAGTAGACATCAGACAGACTAATACTGTTGTTCTCTACAGACCAGTAGACATCAGACAGACTAATGCTGTTGTTCTCTACAGACCAGTAGACAGACTAATACTGTTGTTCCCTACAGACCAGTAGACATCAGACAGACTAATACCATTTGTTCCCTACAGACCAGTAGACATCAGACAGACTAATGTTGTTGTTCCCTACAGACCAGTAGACATCAGACAGACAGACAGACCAGTAGACATCAGACAGACTAATACTTGTTCCCTACAGACCAGTAGACAGACTAATACTGTTGTTCCCTTGCAGACCAGTAGACATCAGACAGACTAATATGTTGTTCCCTACAGACCAGTAGACATCAGACAGACTAATACTGTTGTTCCCTACAGACCAGTAGACAGACAGACAGACTAATACTGTTGTTCTCTACAGACCAGTAGACATCAGACAGACTAATACTGTTGTTCCCTACAGACCAGTAGACATCAGACAGACTAATACTGTTGTTCCCTACAGACCAGTAGACAGACTAATACTGTTGTTCTCTACAGACCAGTAGACATCAGACAGACTAATGCTGTTGTTCCCTACAGACCAGTAGACAGACAGACAGACTAATACTGTTGTTCTCTACAGACCAGTAGACATCAGACAGACTAATACTGTTGTTCCCTACAGACCAGTAGACAGACAGACAGACTAATACTGTTGTTCCCTACAGACCAGTAGACAGACAGACAGACTAATACTGTTGTTCCCTACAGACCAGTAGACAGACAGACAGACTAATACTGTTGTTCCCTACAGACCAGTAGACAGACAGACAGACTAATGCTCAGACATAAACAATGAATACCTGTTGATGTGTTTTGTGTGTCGGTGAGGGTAATGACATACTGTGTTAATAATGTATTGATATGATGTGTGAGCTGTGCAGTACAGTATTACTGCTCCAGGGGGCGCTGCACTGCAGCTGATCCTGTTCTTCCATTACCTCGTGTGTGTGTGTGTGTGTGTGTGTCTGTGCGTGCGTGCGTTCGTGCGTGCGTGTATGGGGCTGTGGGCTGATTTCCCAGACACAGATTAAGCCTAGTCCAATGGAGATCACTATGGAAAGTGCTTCTTTGTCCAAGACTTGGTTTAATCTGTGTCCAGGAAATCAGCCGTAATGAATTCTTCTTCTTCTTTCAACAGGAGACCTACGGATGTGAACTGTATGTTGATGGGGTCGTCGAAGGACAGTTTAGTCTGCAGGTCCTGCAGCTCCTGGTGGTGCTGTCTGCTTCCAGCCTGCATCACATCCTCTACATCTACAGTCCCTGTCTGTCTGCTGTCTGTCACAATCACCATACACAGGTCTGGTAGTCTGGCAGGAGGAACACAGTAGGTTAACATTACAGTAACACAATGACCGTTAAATTACAGTAACATTACAGTAACACAATGACGTTACATTACAGTAACACAATGACCGTTACATTACAGTAACATTACAGTAACATTACAGTAACACAATGACCGTTACATTACAGTAACACAATGACCTTACATTACAGTAACATTACAGTAACATTACAGCAACACAATGACCGTTACATTACAGTAACATTACAATAACACAATGCCGTTACATTACAGTAACATTGCAGTAACACAATGGCAAACGTTTACATTACAGTAACATTACAGTAACACAATGACCGTTACATTACAGTAACATTACAGTAACACACTGCCGTTACATTACAGTAACACAATGACCGTTACATTACAATAACATTACAGTAACACAATGACCTTACATTACAGTAACACAATGGCGTTACATTACAGTAACATTACAGTAACACAATGAGCCGTTACATTACAGCCAACACAATGACCGTTACATTACAGTAAAATTACAGTAACACAATGGCCGTTACATTACAGTAACACAATGACCATAACATTACAGTATTAACACAATGACAGTTACATTACAGTAACAGTAACACAATGACTACAATGACAGTTACATTACAGTAACACAATGACAGTTACATTACAGTAACACAATGACCATTACATTACAGTAACACTGTCAGTAATATTACAGTAACATAATGACCATGACGGTAATATTACAGTAACACAATGACGTTACATTGCGGTAGCATTGCAACAACACAATGATAAAGTAACATTGGTTACATTACAATAACACAATGACCGTTACATTCGGTAACATTACAGCAACACAATGATAGTAACATTAGTTACATTACAGTAAACACTGTCAGTAATAATACAGTAACACAATGACCATTACATTACGGCAACATTACGGCAACATTATAGTAACAGCCTTCATTAGGTCCTCTACTGACATTATGACATCTTAACTGACATCTAGTTAAATAAGGTAAAATAAAACACAGATACTGAGGTTCCATTTACAGGTAAATAGACATCCACGGTGGTAATATTTCTTATTCAGAGTCGATCCATGAAGTTGCTGTGTTCCTTCTACTGTGTTTCATTAGCCAATAATTCTAATACACCATTTCTGATATACAGTATCACATGCCTTACTTTTATGTTTCTGCATCAGTAAAAGCAGGAGTGAATCACCTATGTCTCCTACTTCCTTTCAATTAGGCTGGTTTGGATTTGTCCTGAGCCAAAATGGCTGCCATTATCATACATTCAGGAACTTTGAGGGTTTATGACATAGCCCTTCTAGTTTTAATGGGATCTCTACTATAGCTATAAATATGTTAGCCACAGACCACATATCTGTTCAGGGTTCTATATCTATGATGTTAGCTATCCTGCTAGGTACTTGTTTACTTCATGGTGCAGTAATACAATATGTCTGTTGACGCAGTCATGATGCAGTAGTACAATATTAACATACCTGTCTGTTGACTCAGTCATGATGCAGTAGTACAATATTAACATACCTGGAGCTCCTAAAGACCCCTGACTCTGCTGTGTCCATCTCTGGGCAGATCTGTCTCAGCATGTCACAGAACCTCTGGGTCTTAAACTGGGTGGGACACACCACAGCTTCCTGCACCTACAGAGACAGAGATAACAGAACCTCTGGGTCTTAAAGCTAGGAAGGACACACCACTGCACCTACAGAGACAGAGATAACAGAACCTCTGGGTCTTAAACTGGGTGGGACACACCACTGCACCTACAGAGACAGAGATAACAGAACCTCTGGGTCTTAAACTGGGTGGGACACACCACTGCACCTACAGAGACAGAGATAACAGAACCTCTGGGTCTTAAACTGGGTGGGACACACCACTGCACCTACAGAGACAGAGATAACAGAACCTCTGGGTCTTAAACTGGAGTGGGACACACCACTGCACCTACAAGAGACAGAGATAACAGAACCTCTGGGTCTTAAACTGGTGGGACACACCACTGCACCTACAGAGACAGAGATAACAGAACCTCTGGGTCTTAAACTGGGTGACACAGACAGCACCAGGGTCAGGATCAGTTCAGCTATTCATTCAGTCTATCCAGGAAGTGTAAAACAACACTACTGGATAAGAACAAACCTTCCCCAGGGTGAACTCCAGCTCCTTCAGCTGATAGGCTGGGTTTATCGACACCTGTAGAGATTAGAACAATACTTTAATATTAGGACCAATAGATCCTAACAGGTAATACATGTTCATTTTAGAATCTAATATAATATCTCATCTTCACCAGTATGATGCCGGCCTTGGCTGTGGCGAACTGAAACAGGATCCAGTGGTATGTGTTGGGCCCCCAGACTCCTAGTCTGTCCCTCTCTCAGACCCAGGGCCAGGAGACCTGCAGCGGCCTGGTCAACCTGGGGAGGAGGGGAGACCATGACCCAGGAAGTAATATACAGGAGGATATCCCGATATGTAAAGGCATTCTGCAGTTTGTGTTTATGAATATGTGTATAAATGGAATGGAATATATTATTACAAAGTTGTTTATACGTCTCTGTTGTTACACCATGGATGTCCTAGTTAGCAGGCCTCAGGGTGTTACACCATGGATGTCCTAGTTAGCAGGCCTCAGGTGTTTCACCATGGATGTCCTAATTAGCAGGCCTCAGGGTGTTACACCATGGATGTCCTAGTTAGCAGGCCTCAGGGTGTTTCACCATGGATGTCCTAGTTAATGTCCTGGATGTCCTAGTTAGCAGGCCTCAGGATGTGTTTCACCATGGATGTCCCTAGGGTGTTACACCATGAGTCCTCAGGCCTCAGTGTTTCAAACCTATTAGGATGTTTCCTAGTTAGCAGGCCTCAGGTGTTACACCATGGATGTCCTAGTTAGCAGGCCTCAGGGTGTTTCACCATGGATGTCCTAGTTAGCAGGCCTCCAGGGTGTTAAACCATGGATGTGTCCTAGTTAGCAGGCCTCCAGGGTGTGTTAAACCATGGATGTCTAGTTAGCAGGCCTCAGGGTGTTTCACCATGGATGTGTTACACCATGGATGTCTAGTTAGCAGGCCTCAGGGTGTTACACCATGGATGTCCTAGTTAGCAGGCCTCAGGTGTTTCACCATGGATGTCCTAGTTAGCAGGCCTCGGTGTTATGATCTAGTTAGCAGGCCTCAGGGTGTTTCACCATGGATGTCCTAGTTAGCAGGCCTCAGGGGTGTTACACCATGGATGTCCTAGTTAGCAGGCCTCAGGGTGTTACACCATGGATGTCCTACACCAGGGTGTTCACCATGGATCTAGTTAGCAGGCCTCCAGGGTGTTTCCAGGGTGTTTCACCATGGATGTCCTAGTTAGCAGGCCTCAGGGTGTTACACCATGGATGTCCTAGTTAGCAGGCCTCGGGGTATTACACCATGGATACTGACACATAATAGTTCTGTTACTATTTGGTAAACCACCAATCAGATGCACTGACACATAATAGTTATGTTACTATTTGGTAAACCACCAATCAGATGACACATAATGGTTATGTTACTATTTGGTAAACCCACCAATCAGATGCACTGACACATAGCTATGTTACTATTTGGTAAACCACCAATCAGATGCACTGACAGATCGTCCTGCTGAATGTGCTTTGAGTGGGAACAGAGGTAACAGCTAACAATGATCTCTAGATATGATGAAATAGATTAGAAGAGGGTGGATGAAAGACCTCATCCTCTGAAACTGGGAGAAGGTCTTACGGACTCCATCCTGCAGGAACACCAAGGGCCTCTCTGTGGGGCCAGCGGTCAGCTGCCGCCTGCAAGCTCTGACCCACCGTCTGGCCCAGCAGGGACACTGAGGAGGCCCCATGGACGTAGCTGAAGCTCTGCCCTGGGACCAGGGGGGGGACTGTCCACATGGAGGGATCTGTTGAGGGACATGGGTTGGTACACAGAGACATGGGTTGGTACAGAGATGGGTTGGAACAGAGAGAGATGGGTTGGAACAGAGAGATGGGTTGGAACAGAGATATGGGTTGGAACAGAGAGATGGATTGGAACAGAGAGATGGATTGGATTGGAACAGAGAGATTGGAACAGAGATTGGAACAGAGAGAGATGGATTTGAACAGAGATGATGGGTTGGAACAGAGAGAGATGGGGTTGGAACAGAGAGATGGGTTGGAACACAGAGAGATGGGTTGGAACAGAGAGAGATGGATTTGAACAGAGATGGGTTTGGAACAGAGAGATGGGTTGGAACAGGAGATGGGTTGGAACAGAGAGATGCGGTTGGAACAGAGAGATGGAGAGTTTGGAACAGAGGTGGGTTGGAACAGAGAGATGGGTTGGAACAGAGAGAGATGGGTTGGAACAGGAGAGATGGGTTGGAACAAGAGAGATGGGTTGGAACAGAGAGAGATGGGTTGGAACAGAGAGAGATGGGTTGGAACAGAGAGAGATGGGTTGGAACAGAGAGATGGGTTGGAACAGAGAGAGATGGGTTGGAACAGAGAGAGATGGGTTGGAACAGAGAGAGATGGGTTGGAACAGAGAGATGGGTTGGAACAGAGAGAGATGGGTTGGAACAGAGAGAGATGGGTTGGAACAGAGAGACATGGGTTGGAACAGAGAGATGGGTTGGAACAGAGAGAGATGGGTTGGAACAGAGAGAGATGGGTTGGAACAGAGAGACATGGGTTGGAACAGAGAGATGGGTTGGAACAGAGACATGGGTTGGAACAGAGAGAGATGGATTGGAACAGAGAGAATGGGTTGGAAC
>NW_025754602.1:0-8896 GCF_021184085.1 Oncorhynchus gorbuscha | reverse complement strand
AACGAATGAAACTAATACAGCCTATCTGGTGACTAACACTAAGACAGGTACAATCACCCACGAAATACAACGCGCACTCAAGCTACCTAAATACGGTTCCCAATCCGAGACAACTAGAATCAGCTGACTCCAATTGGGAATCGCCTCAGGCAGCCAAGCCTATAGCATAGCAGCACCCACCCGTAGCACGCGCTCCAGCAGGTATATCTCACTGGTCACCATAGCAACACCCACCTGTAGCACGTGCTCCAGCAGGTATATCTCACTGGTCACCCCCAAAGCCAATTCCTCATTTGGCTGCCTTTCCTTCCAGTTCTCTGCTGCCAATGACTGGAACGAATTGCAAAAATCACTGAAGCTGGAGACTTATATCTCCCTCACCCACTTTAAGCATCAGCTGTCAGAGCAGCTTACCGATCATTGCACCTGTACACAGCCCATCTGTACATAGCACATCTGTACATAGCCCATCTGTACACAGCCTATCTGTAAATATCCCATCTGTAAATAGCCCATCTGTAAATTGCCCATCTGTAAATTTCCCAGCTGTACACAGCCCATCTGTAAATACCCCATCTGTAAATAGCCCATCTGTAATTTACCCATCTGTACACAGCCCATCTGTAAATAGCCCATCTGTACATAGCCATTTACATTACATTTACATTTAAGTCATTTAGCAGAGCTCTTATCCAGAGCGACTTACGAATTGGTGCATTCACCTTATGACATCCAGTAGAACAGTCACTTTACAATAGTGCATCTAAATCTTAAAGGGGGGTGAGAAGGATTACCATCCTATCCTAGGTATTCCTTAAAGAGGTGGGGTTTCAGGTGTCTCCGGAAGGTGGGTGATTGACTCCGCTGTCCTGGCGTCGTGAGGGAGTTTGTTCCACCATTGGGGGCCAGAGCAGCGAACAGTTTTGACTGGGCTGAGCGGGAACTGTACTTCCTCAGTGGTAGGGAGGCGAGCAGGCCAGAGGTGGATGAACGCAGTGCCCTTGTTTGGGTGTAGACCAACTAGCTACCTATAGACCAGCTAGCTACCTAAAGACCAGTTAGCTACCTGTAGACCTGCTAGCTACCTATAGACCAGCTAGCTACCTATAGACCAGCTAGCTACCTAAAGACCAGCTAGCTACCTAAAGACATGCAAGCTACCTAAAGACCTGCTAGCTACCTATAGACCTGCTAGCTACCTATAGACCAGCTAGCTACCTATAGACCTGCTAGCTACCTATAGACCTGCTAGCTAGTTACCTATAGACCTGATAGCTACCTATAGACCTGCTAGCTACCTATAGACCAACTAGCTACCTATAGACCAGCTAGCTACCTATAGACCAGTTAGCTACCTATAGACCTGCTAGCTACCTAAAGACCTGTTAGCTACCTATAGACCCGTTAGCTACCTATAGACCCGTTAACTACCTATAGACCCGTTAGCTACCTATAGACCTGTTAGCTACCTATAGCGATATACAGTAGAGAGGCTATATACAGTAGAGAGGCTATATACAGTAGAGGGGCTATATACAGTAGAGAGGCTATATACAGTAGAGGGGCTATATACAGTAGAGAGGTTATATACAGTAGAGGTTATATACAGTAGAGAGGCTATATAAAGTAGACAGGCTATATACAGTAGAGGGGCTATATACAGTAGACAGGCTATATACAGTAGAGAGGCTATATACAGTAGACAGACTATATACAGTAGAGAGGCTATATACAGTACAGGGGCTATATACAGTAGAGAGGCTATATACAGTAGACAGGCTATATACAGTAGAGGGGCTATATACAGTAGAGAGGCTATATACAGTAGAGAGGCTATATACAGTAGACAGGCTATATACAGTAGAGAGGCGATATACAGTAGAGAGGCTATATACAGTAGACAGGCTATATACAGTAGAGGGGCTATATACAGTAGAGAGGCTATATACAGTAGAGAGGCTATATACAGTAGAGAGGCTATAAAAGTAGAGAGGCTATATACAGTAGAGAGGCTATATACAGTAGAGAGGCTATATGCAGTAGAGGGGCTATATACGGTAGAGGCTATATACAGTAGAGGCTATATACAGTAGAGGCTATATACAGTAGAGGGCTATATAAAGTAGACAGGCTATATACAATGAGAGGCTATATACAGTAGAAGGCCATATACGGTAGAGGGAGGCTATAAAGTAGAGGCTATATACAGTAGAGAGGCTATACAGTAGAGGCTATATGCAGTAGAGAGGGCTATATACAGTAGAGGCTACTATATACAGTAGAGAGGCGCTATATACAGTAGAGAGGCTATATGCAATAGAGAGGCTATATAAAGTAGACAGGCTATATACAGTAGAGGGCTATATACAGTAGACAGGCTATACAGTAGAGAGGCTATATACAGTAGACAGACTATGTACAGTAGAGAGGCTATATACAGTAGAAGGGGCTATATACAGTAGGGCTATATACAGTAGAGAGGCTATATACAGGAGAGAGGCTATACACAGTAGAGAGGCTATATACAGTAGAGGCTATATACAGTAGAGAAGAGCTATATATACAGTAAGAGAGGATGCTATATACAGTAGAGGGGCCTATATACAGTAGACAGGCTATATACAGTAGAGGGCTATATACAGTGAGAGTTTATATACAGGAGAAGAGGCTATACACAGTAGAGAGAGGCTATATACAGTAGAGGCTATATACAGTAGAGCGCAGGCTTTATATACAGTAGAGAGGCTATATACAGTAGAGGGAGCTATATACAGTAGAGGGGCTATATACAGTAGAGAGGCTATATACAGTAGAGGGGCTATATACAGTAGACAGGCTATATACAGTAGAGGGGGCTATATACAGTAATAGGCTATATATGCATTAGAGAGGCTATATACAGTAGAGAGGCTATATACAGTCATGTGGCTATATACAGTAGAGGGGCTATATACAGTAGAGGCTATATACAGTAGAGCGCCTATGCCTACAGTGAGGGCTATATATACAGTGAGGGGCTATATACAGTAGAGAGGCTATATACAGTAGAGGGCTATATACAGTAGAGAGGCTATATACAGTAGAGAGGCTATATACAGTGCGGGCTATATACAGTAGCGGCTATATACAGTAGAGAGGCTATATACAGTAGAGGCTATATACAGTGGGGGGCTATATACAGTAGAGAGGCTAATAATAAATACTATATGCCATTTAGCAGACACTACAGTCCAAGGCTATATACAGTAGATGTGTGCTATATTCTACGTAGAAGGGGGTCCTATATACAGTAAGAGAGGCTATATATACAGTAGAGAGGCTATAAAACTAGAGGCTATATACAGAGAGGCTATATACAGTAGAAGGCTATATGCAGTAGAGGGGCTATATACAGTAGAGAGGCTATATACGGTAGAGGCTATATACAGTAGCGAGGCTATATATACAGTAGAGAGGCTATATACAGTAGAGAGGCTATATACAGTAGAGAGGCTATATACAGTAATAGGCTATATACAGTAATAGATGCTATATACAGTAGACAGACTATATACAGTAGAGAGGCTTACAGTCATGTGTGCATACATTCTCGTATGGGTGGTCTATAACCCACTACCCCGGCTATATACAGGAGAGAGGCTATACACAGCTACAGAAGGCTACCACAGTAGAGAGGCTATATACAGTAGAGAGGCTATATACAGTAGAGAGGCTATATACAGTAGCGGCTATATACAGTAGCGAGGCTATACAGTAGAGGCTTATACAGTAGAGAGGCTATATACAGGAGAGAGGCTATACACAGTAGTGAGGCTATATTAACAGTAGAGGCTATATACAGTAGGGAGGCTATATACAGTAGAGGCTATATACAGTAGAGAGGCTATATACAGTAGAGGGGCTATATACAGTAGAGGGCTATATACAGGAGAGGCTATATACAGTAGAGGGGGCTATATACAGTAGACAGGCTATATACAGTAGAGGCTATACAGTAGAGAGGCTATATATCAGTAGAGGCTATATACAGTAGAGAGGCTATATACAGTAGAGGGCTATATACAGTAGAGGGGCTATATACAGTAGAGGCTATATACAGTAGAGAGCTATATACAGTAGAAGGGGGCTATATACAGTAGAGGGGCTATATACAGTAGAGGGGCTATACAGTAGAGAGCTATATACAGTAGAGGCTATATACAGTAGAGGGAGCTATATACAGTAGAGAGGCTATACAGTAGAGAAGAGCTATATACAGTAGAGAGGCTATATACATTGGGGGCTATATGCAGTGAAGGCTATATACAGTAGAGGGGCTATATCCACAAATAGAGGCTATATACAGTAGAGGCTATATACAGTAGAGCTATATACAGTAGAGAGGGCTATATACACAGTAGAGGGGCTATATACAGTAGAGGCTATATACAGTAGAGGCTATATACAGTAGAGGCTATATACAGTAGAGGGCTATATACAGTGGGGGCTATATACAGTAGAGAGGGTATATACAGTAGAGGGCTATATACAGTAGAGGCTATACTGCAGTAGAGGGGCTATATACAGTAGAGAGGCTATATACAGTAGAGGGCTATATACAGTAGAGGGGCTATATACAATGAGAGGCTATATACAGGAGAGAGGCTATATACAGTATAGAGGGCTATATACAGTAGAGAGGCTATATACAGTAGAGAGGCTATATACAGTAGAGAGAGGCTATATACAGTAGAGCTATGTAAGTAGAGGCTATATAAGTCAGAGGCTATACAGTAGAGCTTGGGGGTAAAAGCAAGAGCAGTGTCTGGGTTTTCCTTCTTAAATGTTAATAAAAAAATAACATATGGTGGATAAAATGTGTTTATGGATTTTTAGTTTCTAAATGATGTTCTTCTCTTTACATGTTCTAGTGCTGATCTGGCAAACAAACACACACACACACACACACACACACACACACACACACACACACACACACACACACACACACACACACACACACACACACACACACACACACACACACACACACACACACACACACACACACACACACACACACACACACACACACACACACACACACACACACACACACACACACACACACACACACACACACAAACGCGTGTGTTATTCCAATTCATCAGGTTTTCCATAAGGGTGTTGTCACAGGACTCTTCTTGGGAGATCAGGCACTCATCGGGTCCAGCTGTAAGTACTCAGTCACTCATGCTGTCCTCCGACATGCCACAGTATTGCATTTAAACATGTGTTACTATGAACTACTACTTTGAGCGGTTAACTATTTTGTTCAATGTCTTCTCTCT
Source organism: Oncorhynchus gorbuscha (assembly GCF_021184085.1). Taxonomy (NCBI): domain Eukaryota; kingdom Metazoa; phylum Chordata; class Actinopteri; order Salmoniformes; family Salmonidae; genus Oncorhynchus; species Oncorhynchus gorbuscha. The sequence goes on along the minus strand of NW_025754602.1, from coordinate 3,566 downwards.
TGTAAATGTGATTTTTTCTTAAAATTGACCACATGGTAACCGTCGCATGTCACACTGCCGGCTGGTGTTGCGCTTCCTGAAACAGCGCTGCTATGACATTTGGAGATCTAGGCTACAGTCCCGCAATCATTCTGCACTTGCCTTGTTTCAAGTTTCCTATCTGGAGTTTAACGTTTTCCTACATTTATAAAATCATTAGTAAATTATTTGTTTCTGTAGCCAGTGAGCGAATGAAAATAGCCAGGCGCGCCTTGTTTCTACAGAACTCCCCAGAATACATTCTGTATCCGGACAGCTGGGTTTATTAATACATCCCCTTACCCTTTCGGCACGCTGCATTGCTCAGCGTGGACAAAGAAATCGCACCTATAAAAATATTTCTGGGCGCAAGAGGAGCAGTAGTGTCAACGAATCACTGCCTGAGTTGAGAAGGTCTGTCAGTGGGCCAGTATGGGATTTCTCTTTCTCCATGTAATACACAGTGGAACAATGCTGTCTGTCTGTCCGATTGTGCCTGTTGCCATAAATGTTGGCATCGCATATCTCTGCATGTTTACATTGCTGATACCACTTCTTACCCCCAGGTGACCAACAGCGGTGAATAATGTACACTCACCAGGTCTGACAGAGACAATCTCACAAGGGCCAATCAGCAGTTCCCTACATCCATTTTTTGGGGACTTATAAATGAATGATATGTACCCATTTGATTGTTGAAGATTATGAACTGGGTGGTTTGAGCACTGAATGCTGATTGGCTGACAGCCGTGGTATATATCAGACCGTATATCACGGTTATGACAAAACATGTATTTTTACTGCTGTAGTTATGTTGGTAACCAGTTTATAATAATAATAAAGGCACGGCTGCTGTAATAATGTTGGTAACAGTTTATAATAGGAATAAGGCAGCTGCTGTAATAATGTTGGTAACCAGTTTATAATAGGAATAAGGCACGGCTGCTGTAATAATGTTGGTAACCAGTTTATAATAGGAATAAGGCACGGCTGCTGTAATTATGTTGGTAACCAGTTTATAATAGGAATAAGGCACGGCTGCTGTAATAATGTTGGTAACCAGTTTATAATAGGAATAAGGCACGGCTGCTGTAATAATGTTGGTAACCAGTTTATAATAGGAATAAGGCACGGCTTCTGTAATTATGTTGGTAACCAGTTTATAATAGGAATAAGGCACGGCTGCTGTAATAATGTTGGTAACCAGTTTATAATAACAATAAGGCACGGCTGCTGTAATTATGTTGGTAACCAGTTTATAATAACAATAAGGCACGGCTGCTGTAATAATGTTGGTAACCAGTTTATAATAGGAATAAGGCACGGCTGCTGTAATTATGTTGGTAACCAGTTTATAATAGGAATAAGGCACGGCTGCTGTAATAATGTTGGTAACCAGTTTATAATAGGAATAAGGCACGGCTGCTGTAATAATGTTGGTAACCAGTTTATAATAGGAATAAGGCACGGCTTCTGTAATTATGTTGGTAACCAGTTTATAATAGGAATAAGGCACGGCTGCTGTAATAATGTTGGTAACCAGTTTATAATAGGAATAAGGCACGGCTGCTGTAATAATGTTGGTAACCAGTTTATAATAACAATAAGGCACGGCTGCTGTAATAATGTTGGTAACCAGTTTATAATAACAATAAGGCACGGCTGCTGTAATAATGTTGGTAACCAGTTTATAATAACAATAAGGCACGGCTGCTGTAATAATGTTGGTAACCAGTTTATAATAACAATAAGGCACGGCTGCTGTAATTATGTTGGTAACCAGTTTATAATAGGAATAAGGCACGGCTGCTGTAATTATGTTGGTAACCAGTTTATAATAGGAATAAGGCACGGCTGCTGTAATTATGTTGGTAACCAGTTTATAATAACAATAAGGCACGGCTGCTGTAATAATGTTGGTAACCAGTTTATAATAACAATAAGGCACGGCTGCTGTAATAATGTTGGTAACCAGTTTATAATAACAATAAGGCACGGCTGCTGTAATTATGTTGGTAACCAGTTTATAATAGGAATAAGGCACGGCTGCTGTAATTATGTTGGTAACCAGTTTATAATAACAATAAGGCACGGCTGCTGTAATAATGTTGGTAACCAGTTTATAATAGGAATAAGGCACGGCTGCTGTAATTATGTTGGTAACCAGTTTATAATAGGAATAAGGCACGGCTGCTGTAATAATGTTGGTAACCAGTTTATAATAACAATAAGGCACGGCTGCTGTAATTATGTTGGTAACCAGTTTATAATAACAATAAGGCACGGCTGCTGTAATTATGTTGGTAACCAGTTTATAATAACAATAAGGCACGGCTGCTGTAATTATGTTGGTAACCAGTTTATAATAACAATAAGGCACGGCTGCTGTAATTATGTTGGTAACCAGTTTATAATAACAATAAGGCACGGCTGCTGTAATAATGTTGGTAACCAGTTTATAATAACAATAAGGCACGGCTGCTGTAATTATGTTGGTAACCAGTTTATAATAACAATAAGGCACGGCTGCTGTAATTATGTTGGTAACCAGTTTATAATAGGAATAAGGCACGGCTGCTGTAATAATGTTGGTAACCAGTTTATAATAACAATAAGGCACGGCTGCTGTAATAATGTTGGTAACCAGTTTATAATAACAATAAGGCACGGCTGCTGTAATAATGTTGGTAACCAGTTTATAATAACAATAAGGCACGGCTGCTGTAATAATGTTGGTAACCAGTTTATAATAACAATAAGGCACGGCTGCTGTAATTATGTTGGTAACCAGTTTATAATAGGAATAAGGCACGGCTGCTGTAATTATGTTGGTAACCAGTTTATAATAGGAATAAGGCACGGCTGCTGTAATTATGTTGGTAACCAGTTTATAATAACAATAAGGCACGGCTGCTGTAATTATGTTGGTAACCAGTTTATAATAACAATAAGGCACGGCTGCTGTAATTATGTTGGTAACCAGTTTATAATAACAATAAGGCACCTCAGGGGGTTTGTGGTATATGGTCAATATACCACGGATAAGAACAGCCCTAAGCTGTGGGTTATTGGCCATATACCACACCACCTCATGTATTATTGCTTAAATGTAACTTAGAAATGGCTTATGAGCTTAGCTCAACCGTTGTGCCCCATCAGAACCTAAAATAAAACCTTGTTTAATGACAAAGCTTTGTAAACACTGTATAGCCTCAAAAAATTGGTCAAAACTAGACAATAATATAATATATATATATATATATATATAATAATATAATGGATGGTCAGTCCTTGTATCCATCGCGCTGAAATTCTTTGAATTAGAGAGTGTTTCCATTTATTCATCCCCGTCCCCCATCGGTGGTGAGATCACTTTGTTATTGTTTAAACTGCTGATTACCACTTTAAATAACTTTATCATGGCTATTTCAATGAAATGACACCGTTGTATTTGGCGAGAGTTAAGTAGTCCATGTATGTTGATTGGTTTCGTTGAGGAGAAAGTGTCCGTCTAAATATTTTATTCAAAAAGTTATCTTCGGTTGCAA
>NW_025754601.1:2500-8900 GCF_021184085.1 Oncorhynchus gorbuscha | reverse complement strand
GCTGAAGGCATTCAGATGGATTCCGCTAAGGTCCAAGCTGTCAGTGATTGGCCCGTTCCAAGGTCACGTGTCGAGTTGCAGCGCTTTTAGGTTTCGCTAATTTCTATCGGCGTTTCATTCGTAATTTCGGTCAAGTTGCTGCCCCTCTCACAGCTCTTACTTCTGTCAAGACGTGTTTTAAGTGGTCCGGTTCCGCCCAGGAGCTTTTGATCTTCTAAAAGAACGCTTTACGTCCGCTCCTATCCTCGTTACTCCTGGCGTCACTAGACAATTCATTGTCGAGGTTGACGCTTCAGAGGTAGGCGTAGGGAGCCATCTATCCCAGCGCTTCAGTCTGACGATAAGGTTCATCCTTGCGCTTATTTTCTCATCGCCTGTCGCCATCTGGCGCATATGATGTGGGTAACCGTGAACTGCTCGCCATCCGCTTAGCCCTAGGCGAATGGCGACAGTGGTTGGAGGGGGCGACCGTTCCTTTTGTCGTTTGGACAGACCATAAGAACCTTGAGTACATCCGTTCTGCCAAACGACTTAATGCCCGTCAAGCTGCGTTGGGCGTTGTTTTTCGCTCGTTTGATTTGTGATTTCTTACCGTCCGGGTAGCAAGAACACCAAGCCTGATGCCTTATCCCGTCTGTTTAGTTCTTCTGTGGCTTCTACTGATCCCGAGGGGATTCTTCCTTATGGGCGTGTTGTCGGGTTAACAGTCTGGGGAATTGAAAGACAGGTTAAGCAGCACTCACGCACACTGCGTCGCGCGCGCCTTGTCCTAGTAACCTCCTTTTAGTTTCCTGTTTCCACTCGTCTGGCTGTTCTTCAGTGGGCTCACTCTGCCAAGTTAGCTGGTCATCCGGTGTTCGAGGCACTCTTGCGTCTATTCGCCAGCGCTTTGGTGGCCGACTCAGGAGCGTGACACGCGCGCCGTTCGTGGCTGCTTGTTCGGACTGCGCGCAGACTAAGTCGGGTAACTCTCTCCTCCTGCCGGTCGTCTCAGACCGCTCCCCATTCCTTCTACGACCATGGTCTCACATTGCCTTAGACTTCATTACCGGTCTGCCTTTGTCTGCGGGGAAGACTGTGATTCTGACGGTTGTCGATAGGTTCTCTAAGGCGGTACATTTCATTCCCCTCGCTTCAACTTCCTTCCGCTAAGGAGACGGCACAAATCATTATTGAGAATGTATTCAGAATTCATGGCCTCCCGTTAGACGCCGTTTCAGACAGAGGCCCGCAATTCACGTCACAGTTTTGGAGGGAGTTCTGTCGTTTGATTGGTGCGTCCGTCAGTCTCTCTTCCGGGTTTCATCCCCAGTCTAACGGTCAAGCAGAGAGGGGCCAATCAGACGATTGGTCGCATACGCAGCCTTTCTTTCAGAAACCCTGCGTCTTGGGCAGAACAGCTCCCCTGGGCAGAATACGCTCACAATTCGCTCTCTTCGTCTGCTACCGGGTTATCTCCGTTTCAGAGTAGTCTGGGTTACCAGCCTCCTCTGTTCTCATCCCAGCTTGCCGAGTCCAGCGTTCCCTCCGCTCAAGCGTTTGTCCAACGTTGTGAGCGCACCTGGAAGGGTGAGGTCTGCACTTTGCCGTTACAGGGCACAGACGGTGAGAGCCGCCAATAAACGCAGGATTAAGAGTCCAAGGTATTGTTGCGGCCAGAGAGTGTGGCTTTCCACTCGCAGCCTTCCTCTTACGACAGCTTCTCGTAAGTTGACTCCGCGGTTCATTGGTCCGTTCCGTGTCTCCCAGGTCAGTCAATCCTGTGCTGTGCGACTACTTCTTCCGCGACATCTTCGTCGCGTCCATCCTGTCTTCCATGTCTCCTGTGTTAAGCCCTTTCTTCGCACCCCCGTTCGTCTTCCCCTCCCCCTCCCGTCCTTGTCGAGAGCGCACCTCATTTACAAGGTACATAAGATCATGGACATGCGTTCTCGGGGACGGGGTCACCAATACCTAGTGGATTGGGAGGTTACGGTCCTGAGGGAGAGGAGTTGGGTTCCGTCTCGGGGCCGTGCTGGACTGTTCACTCATCGATGATTTCCTCGTTGCCGCTTGTGATTCCTCCTCGAGTGCGCCAGGAGGCGCTCGGTGAGTGGGGGGTACTGTCATGTTTGTCATTTATTATCATGTCTTGTCCCTGTGCTCCCCATGCTATTCGTTTCCCTCTGCTGGTCTTATTTGGTTCTTTCCCTCCTTCTATCCCTCTCTCTCCCCTCCCTCTCTCACTCTCTCGCTCTCTCTTCTCTCTATCGTTCCGTTCCTGCTCCCAGCTGTTCCTATTCCCTAATCATCATTTAGTCTTCCCACACCTGTTCCCGATCCTTTCCCTGATTAGAGTCCCTATTTATTCCTTTTTGTGATCCGTTCCTGTCCCGTCGGTTCCTTGTTTTGTATTCACCATGCTGTGATTGTGTTTCGCCCTGTCCTGTCGTGTTTTTTGCCTTCATCAGATGCTGCGTGTGAGCAGGTGGCTCTATCAACTACGGCCTGCGCCTACCCGAAGCGACCTGCAGTCTGTGGCCGCTTCTCTAGTTATTCCCCTCTACAGACTAGAGGATTTTTGTTATTCCCTGTTTGGATTTAAATAAACTCTGTTTCTGTTAAGTCGCTTTTGGGTCCTCTTTCACCTGCATGACAATTGCTCTTTTTCTCTCTCTCTTTCTCTCTCTCTGTCCTTCCCTTTCTCTCTCTATCTTCCTCACTCTCTTTCTGTCTCTGTATCTCTCTCTGTCTCTGTCTCTCTCTGTCTCTCTCTGTCTCTCTATGTCTCTCTCTGTCTCTGTCTCTGTCTCTCTGTCTCTCTTTGTCTCTCTCTGTCTCTGTCTCTTTATCTCTCTCTGTCTCTGTCTCTCTGTCTCTCTCTGTCTCTCTATGTCTCTCTCTGTCTCTGTCTCTGTCTCTCTGTCTCTCTTTGTCTCTCTCTGTCTCTCTATGTCTCTCTCTGTCTCTGTCTCTGTCTCTCTGTCTCTGTCTCTCTGTCTCTCTCTGTCTCTCTATGTCTCTCTCTGTCTCTGTCTCTGTCTCTCTGTCTCTCTTTGTCTCTCTCTGTCTCTGTCTCTTTATCTCTCTCTGTCTCTGTCTCTCTGTCTCTCTATGTCTCTCTCTGTCTCTGTCTCTCTGTCTCTCTATGTCTCTCTCTGTCTCTGTCTCTGTCTCTGTCTCTCTTTGTCTCTCTCTGTCTCTGTCTCTGTATCTCTCTCTGTCTCTGTCTCTCTGTCTCTCTCTGTCTCTCTATGTCTCTCTCTGTCTCTGTCTCTGTCTCTCTGTCTCTCTTTGTCTCTCTCTGTCTCTGTCTCTCCCTCTCTCTCTGTTTCTCTCTTTCTACTGTCTCTATTTTACCTCTCTCTCTTTGAGGTTTTAGAATTCAGTGAGCACCCCTCCTCTCCTCCACTCTGAGGATCATCCTCCTTTCAGTCCTCTCCTCCATCTCCTCCTCTTGCCTGGAGACAGAGCTGAGGGATTTAAAACTACACACACACACGCACACACACACACATACACACACACACACACACACACACTTTACCTCGTGCTGGTGAGTCACCATGTGATCATTGAAACCCTGATAAGAGCTTTATGTTTCATATCCCAGATCCTAACAACCTCCTACAGGCCCAGGCCTTCAGAGCCCTGACAAAGAGTCCCATCTCTCTAGGGCCATTAGACCCTCCTGAAAAAATGTCCAATGTGAATGTATTGTAATGTTTTTAAAATTGTATAACTGCCTTAATTTTGCTGGACCCCAGGAAGAGTAGCTGCTGCTTTGGCAGGAACTAATGGTGATCCACAATAAACCCCAGGAAGAGTAGCTGCTGCCTTGGCAGGAACTAATGGGGATCCATAATAAACCCCAGGAAGAGTAGCTGCTGCCTTGGCAGGAACTAATGGGGATCCATAATAAACCCCAGGAAGAGTAGCTGCTGCCTTGACAGGAACTAATGGGGATCCATAATAAACCCCAGGAAGAGTAGCTGCTGCCTTGGCAGGAACTAATGGAGATCCATAATAAACCCCATGAAGAGTAGCCGCTGCCTTGGCAGGAACTAATGGTGATCCATAATAAACCCCAGGAAGAGTAGCTGCTCCCTTGGCAGGAACTAATGGGGATCCATAATAAACCCCAGGAAGAGCAGCTGCTGCGTTGGCCGGAACTAATGGGGATCCATAATAAATACAAATACTGTTCTATCAATATGTTTTGACCATGATTCGATTGGATTCCACGTTAAACCTGGATTCTAAACTGATTCGATTGGATTCCACGTTAAACCTGGATTCTAAACTGATTCGATTGGATTCCACGTTAAACCTGGATTCTAAACTGATTCAATTGGATTCCACGTTAAACCAGGATTCTAAACGGATTCGATTGGAATTTACATTAACCCTGGATTCTAAACTGTCATGGTCAAACCATCGAGGTCCACGTTATCGGTGCCCAGGGAGCAGTTGTTGTGGTTGTTTAACTGCCATGCTCAAGGGCAGAGAATGGCAGATTTTTCCACATTGCTGGATCGAGGATTCGAACAAGCAACCTTTCAGTGACTGACCCAATGCTCGATTCGCTAGGCTACCTAATCCTTGTTAGAGGGTTTTTAAATGCTGTGTGTCTACAGGTCTCCAATATGTTGGTGTAATCTCTGAACAGTTTTCTACAGGTCTCCAATATGTTGGTGTAATCTCTGAACAGTTTTCTACAGGCCTCCAATATGTTGGTGTAATCTCTGAACAGTTTTCTACAGGTCTCCAATATGTTGGTGTAATCTCTGAACAGTTTTCTACAGGTCTCCAATATGTTGGTGTAATCTCTGAACAGTTTTCTACAGGCCTCCATTATGTTGGTGTAATCTCTGAACAGTTTTCTACAGGTCTCCAATATGTTGGTGTAATCTCTGAACAGTTTTTATGTCGGTTCGATTCCAACTGGGTATAATGTGTGTAGTGTCTAAACTGTTTATGTCTCTGTCTGTGTGTCTCTGTCTACAGGTCCCGAGGGTTCTAGGCTTCACAGTTGTGACCAGAGACTCGTCGGTCCTGGTCAAGAACATCCTGCCAAGTAGTGCAGCCGTCAAAGACCTGCAGTCAGGAGATATGATCCTGGAGGTGAGTGACAGCCCAAACAGCCAGTCAACTGATGAGGGATATTCCAGACGACCAATAGGAACAGCTAGATGGGAGATAAGAAGGGCTGATTTCAGCTCAGTGGTTGGGTTTTGGGGATTAGCCAGTCACTAGATCAGTTTGTGATTGACTGGCATGTGATGTTGTCATACAGTACATCAGAGCTAATCTGAAGAGGTAACCTAAAGAGGTAATCTGAAGAGGTAATCTAAAGAGGTAATCTGAAGAGGTAATCTGAAGAGGTAACCTAAAGAGGTAATCTGAAGAGGTAATCTAAAGAGGTAATCTGAAGAGGTAATCTGAAGAGGTAACCTAAAGAGGTAATCTGAAGAGGTAATCTAAAGAGGTAATCTGAAGAGGTAATCTAAAGAGGTAATCTGAAGAGGTAATCTGAAGAGGTAATCTAAAGAGGTAATCTGAAGAGGTAATCTGAAGAGGTAACCTAAAGAGGTAATCTGAAGAGGTAATCTGAAGAGGTAATCTGAAGAGGTAATCTGAAGAGGTAACCTAAAGAGGTAATCTGAAGAGGTAACCTAAAGAGGTAATCTGAAGAGGTAATCTGAAGAGGTAACCTGAAAATGTAATCTGAAGTAATACTATATTGAGTTTCCTTGATAGTGGAAAAAGTGCATATCTACTCCGTAAATTTCAACGTAATTTGTATAGTTTTTTTTACAGACCGTTTCCTGGGTAAAAATGATCTAGTCTTCTGTTATGTAACACATTTGTGATCTGACCATGCCTGAAAACATTCATGTCAAATAACACGTGTCCATACTATGTGTGTACGTGAATGGTTATGGACATCATAGGGCGTAACCAGGAGCCTGTTAGGAGCCATGTTGAGAAGCACTAGACAGGAAGACAGTGTTGATAGAGGGTTCTGTCTGGACAGTACTCCTCCTCCTTAGATAGAGGGTTCTCTGTCTGGACAGTACTCCTCCTCCTTAGATAGAGGGTTCTCTGTCTGGACAGTACTCCTCCTGCTTAGATAGAGGGTTCTCTGTCTAGACAGTACTCCTCCTGCTTAGATAGAGGGTTCTCTGTCTAGACAGTTCTCCTCCTCCTTAGATAGAGGGTTCTCTGTCTAGACAGTACTCCTCCTCCTTAGATAGGGGGTTCTCTGTCTAGACAGTACTCCTCCTGCTTAGATAGAGGGTTCTCTGTCTAGACAGTTCTCCTCCTCCTTAGATAGAGGGTTCTCTGTCTAGACAGTACTACTCCTCCTTCTTAGAGGGTGCTCTGTCTAGACAGTACTCCTCCTCCTTAGATATGGGGT
>NW_025754600.1:0-8901 GCF_021184085.1 Oncorhynchus gorbuscha | reverse complement strand
GGACCACTACACTTATAACAGGAGGCCAGACCACTACACTTATAACAGGAGGCCAGACCACTACACTTATAACAGGAGGCCAGACCACTACACTTATAACAGGAGGCCAGACCACTACAGTTATAACAGGAGGCCAGACCACTACAATTATAACAGGAGGCCGGACCACTACACTTATAACAGGAGGCCAGACCACTACACTTATAACAGGAGGCTGGACCACTACACTTATAACAGGAGGCCAGACCACTACAATTATAACAGGAGGCGGACTACTACACTTATAACAGGAGGTCAGACCACTACACTTATAACAGGAGGCCAGACCACTACACTTATAACAGGAGGCCAGACCACTACAATTATAACAGGAGGCCGGACCACTACACTTATAACAGGAGGCCAGACCACTACAATTATTACAGGAGGCCGGACCACTACACTTATAACAGGAGGTCAGACAACTACACTTATAACAGGAGGCTGGACTACTACACTTATAACAGGAGGCCGGGCCACTACACTTATAACAGGAGGCTGGACTACTACACTCATAACAGGAGGCCTGACCACTACAATTATAACAGGAGGCCGGGACTTCACTACACTTATAACAGGAGGCCAGACCACTACAATTATAACAGGAGGCAGACTACTACACTTATAACAGGAGGTCAGACCACTACAATTATAACAGGAGGCCAGACCACTACACTTATAACAGGAGGCCAGACCACTACACCAATTATAACAGGAGGCCGGACCACTACACTTATAACAGGAGGCCAGACCACTACAATTATAACAGGAGGCGGACTACTACACTTATAACAGGAGCTCAACCACTACACTTATAACAGGAGGCCAGACCACTGCCTCTATAACAGGAGGCCAGGACCACTACAATTATAACAGGAGGCCGGACCACTACACTTATAACAGGAGGCCAGACCACTACAATTATAACAGGAGGCGGACTACTACACTTATAACAGGAGGCCAGACCACTACAATTATAACAGGAGGCCGGACCACTACACTTATAACAGGAGGCCAGACCACTACAATTATAACAGGAGGCGGACTACTACACTTATAACAGGAGGCCGAACCACTACACTTATAACAGGAGGCCAGACCACTACACTTATAACAGGAGGCCGGACCACTACACTTATAACAGGAGGCCAGACCACTCCACTTATAACAGGATGCCAGACCACTACACTTAAATCAGGATGCCAGACCACTACATTTATATCAGGATGCCAGACCACTACACTTATAACAGGAGGCCAGACCACTAAACTTATAACAGGAGGTCGGACCACTACACTTATAACAGGACTCAAGACAACTACACTTATAACAGGAGGTCGGACCACTACACTTATAACAGGACTCAAGACAACTACACTGATAACAGGAGGCCAGACCACTACACTTATAACAGGAGGCCAGACCACTACAATTATAACAGGAGGCCGGACCACTACACTTATAACAGGAGGCCAGACCACTACAATTATAACAGGAGGCGGACTACTACACTTATAACAGGAGGCCGAACCACTACACTTATAACAGGAGGCCAGACCACTACACTTATAACAGGAGGCCAGACCACTACAATTATAACAGGAGGCCGGACCACTACACTTATAACAGGAGGCCAGACCACTACAATTATAACAGGAGGCGGACTACTACACTTATAACAGGAGGCCAGACCACTACAATTATAACAGGAGGCCGGACCACTACACTTATAACAGGAGGCCAGACCACTACAATTATAACAGGAGGCGGACTACTACACTTATAACAGGAGGCCGAACCACTACACTTATAACAGGAGGCCAGACCACTACACTTATAACAGGAGGCCGGACCACTACACTTATAACAGGAGGCCAGACCACTCCACTTATAACAGGATGCCAGACCACTACACTTAAATCAGGATGCCAGACCACTACATTTATATCAGGATGCCAGACCACTACACTTATAACAGGAGGCCAGACCACTAAACTTATAACAGGAGGTCGGACCACTACACTTATAACAGGACTCAAGACAACTACACTTATAACAGGAGGTCGGACCACTACACTTATAACAGGACTCAAGACAACTACACTTATAACAGGAGGTCGGACCACTACACTTATAACAGGAGGCCAGACCACTACACTTCTAACAGGAGGTCGGACCACTACACTTATAACAGGACGCAAGACCACTACAATTATAACAGGAGGCGGACTAGTACACTTCATAACAGGAGGTCAGACCACTACACTTATAACAGGAGGCCAGACCACTACACTTATAAGAGGAGGCCAGACCACTACACTTATATCAGGATGCCAGACCACTACACTTATAACAGGAGGCCAGACCACTACACTTATAACAGGAGGCCAGACCACTACAATTATAACAGGAGGCCGGACCACTACACTTATAACAGGAGGCCAGACCACTACACTTATAACAGGAGGCTGGACCACTACACTTATAACAGGAGGCCAGACCACTACAATTATAACAGGAGGCCGGACCACTACACTTATAACAGGAGGCCAGACCACTACAATTATAACAGGAGGCAGACTACTACACTTATAACAGGAGGTCAGACCACTACAATTATAACAGGAGGCCAGACCACTACACTTATAACAGGAGGCCAGACCACTACAATTATAACAGGAGGCCGGACCACTACACTTATAACAGGAGGCCAGACTACTACACTTATAACAGGAGGCCAGACTACTACACTTATAACAGGAGGCCGGACCACTACACTTATAACAGGAGGCCAGACCACTACAGTTATAACAGGAGGCCAGACCACTACAATTATAACAGGAGGCCGGACCACTACACTTATAACAGGAGGCCAGACCATCACACTTATAACAGGAGGCTGGACCACTACACTTATAACAGGAGGCCAGACCACACTACAATTATAACAGGAGGCGACTACTACACTTATAACAGGAGGCCAGACTACTACACTTATAACAGGAGGCCAGACCACTACACTTATAACAGGAGGCTAGACCACTACAGTTATAACAGGAGGCCAGACCACTACAATTATAACAGGAGGCCGGACCACTACACTATAACAGGAGGCCAGACCACTACACTTATAACAGGAGGCTGGACCACTACACTTATAACAGGAGGCCAGACCACTACAATTATAACAGGAGGCGGACTACTACACTTATAACAGGAGGTCAGACCACTACACTTATAACAGGGAGGCCAGACCACTACACTTATAACAGGAGGCCAGACCACTACAATTATAACAGGAGGCCGGACCACTACACTTATAACAGGAGGCCAGACCACTACAATTATTAAGCAGGAGGCCGGACCACTACACTTATAACAGGAGGTCAGACAACTACACTTATAACAGGAGGCTGGACTACTACACTTATAACAGGAGGCCGGGCCACTACACTATAACAGGAGGCTGGACTACTACACTCATAACAGGAGGCCTGACCACTACAATTATAACAGGAGGCCGGACCACTACACTTATAACAGGAGGCCAGACCACTACAATTATAACAGGAGGCAGACTACTACACTTATAACAGGAGGTCAGACCACTACAATTATAACAGGAGGCCAGACCACTACACGCCCATAACAGGAGGCCAGACCACTACAATTATAACAGGAGGCCGGACCACTACACTTATAACAGGAGGCCAGACCACTACAATTATAACAGGAGGCGGACTACTACACTTATAACAGGAGGCCGAACCACTACACTTATAACAGGAGGCCAGACCACTACACTTATAACAGGAGGCCAGACCAATTACAATTATAACAGGAGGCCGGACCACTACACTTATAACAGGAGGCCAGACCACTACAATTATAACAGGAGCGGACTACTACACTTATAACAGGAGGCCAGACCACTACAATTATAACAGGAGGCCGGACCACTACACTTAAACAGGAGGCCAGACCACTACAATTATAACAGGAGGCGGACTACTACACTTATAACAGGAGGCCGAACCACTACACTTATAACAGGAGGCCAGACCACTACACTTATAACAGGAGGCCGGACCACTACACTTATAACAGGAGGCCAGACCACTCCACCATAACAGGATGCCAGACCACTACACTTAAATCAGGATGCCAGACCACTACATTTATATCAGGATGCCAGACCACTACACTTATAACAGGAGGCCAGACCACTAAACTTATAACAGGAGGTCGGACCACACTGCACTTATAACAGGACTCTACACAACTACACTTATAACAGGAGGTCGGACCACTACACTTATAACAGGACTCAAAGACAACTACACTGATAACAGGAGGCCAGACCACTACACTTATAACAGGAGGCCAGACCACTACAATTATAACAGGAGGCCGGACCACTACACTTATAACAGAGACGGACCACTACAATTATAACAGGAGGCGGACTACTACACTTATAACAGGAGGTCAACTTTCACTACACTTATAACAGGAGGCCAGACCACTACACTTATAACAGGAGGCCAGACCACTACAATTATAACAGGAGGCCGACCACTACATTTATAACAGGAGGCCAGACCACTACAATTATAACAGGAGGACTACTACACTTATAACAGGAGGCCAGACCACTACAATTATAACAGGAGGCCGGACCACTACACTAATAACAGGGAGGCCAGACCACTACAATTATAACAGGAGGCGGACTACTACACTTATAACAGGAGGCCGAACCACTACACTTATAACAGGAGGCCAGACCACTACACTTATAACAGGAGGCCGGACCACTACACTTATAACAGGAGGCCAGACCACTCCCACTTATAACAGGATGCCAGACCACTACACTTAAATCAGGATGCCAGACCACTACATTTATATCAGGATGCCCAGACCACTACACTTATAACAGGAGGCCAGACCACTAAACTTATAACAGGAGGTCGGACCACTGCACACTTTATAACAGGACTCAAGACAACTACACTTATAACAGGAGGTCGGACCACTACACTTATAACAGGACTCAAGACAACTACACTTATAACAGGAGGTCGGACCACTACACTTATAACAGGAGGCCAGACCACTACACTTCTAACAGGAGGTCGGACCACACACTTATAACAGGACGCAAGACCACTACAATTATAACAGGAGGCGGACTAGTACATCTTCCTATAACAGGAGGTCAGACCACTACACTTATAACAGGAGGCCAGACCACTACACTTATAAGGGAGGCCAGACCACTACACTTATATCAGGATGCCAGACCACTACACTTATAACAGGAGGCCAGACCACTACACTTATAACAGGAGGCCAGACCACTACAATTATAACAGGAGGCCGGACCACTACACTTATAACAGGAGGCCAGACCACTACACTTATAACAGGTGAGGCTGGACCACTACACTTATAACAGGAGGCCGGACCACTACACTTATAACAGGAGGCCAGACCCTACAATTATAACAGGAGGCAGACTACTACACTTATAACAGGAGGTCAGACCACTACAATTATAACAGGAGGCCAGACCACTACACTTATAACAGGAGGCCAGACCACTACAATTATAACAGGAGGCCGGACCACTACACTTATAACAGGAGGCCAGACTACTACACTTATAACAGGGAGGCCAGACTACTACACTTTATAACAGGAGGCCGGACCACTACACTTATAACAGAGGCCAGACTACTACACTTATAACAGGAGGTCGGACCACTACACTTATAACAGGAGGTCGGACCACTACACTTATAACAGGAGGTCGGACCACTACACTTATAACAGGATGCAAGACAACTACACTTATAACAGGAGGTCGGACCACCACACTTATAACAGGATGCAAGACAACTACACTTATAACAGGAGGTGGGACCACTACACTTATAACAGGACGTAAGACAACTACACTTATAACAGGAGTCGGACCACCACACTTATAACAGGATGCAAGACAACTACTTATAACAGGAGGTCGGACCACTACACTTATAACAGGACGCAAGACAACTACACTTATAACAGGAGGTCGGACCACTACACTTATAACAGAAGGCCAGACCACTACACTTATAACAGGAGGCCAGACCACTACACTTATAACAGGAGGCCAGACCACTACACTTATAACAGGAGGCCAGACCACTACACTTATAAGAGGAGGCCAGACCACTACACTTATAACAGGAGGCCAGACCACTACACTTATAACAGGAGGCCAGACCACTACACTTATAACAGGAGGCCAAGACCACTACAGTTATAA
This sequence comes from Oncorhynchus gorbuscha, assembly GCF_021184085.1. NCBI lineage: Eukaryota > Metazoa > Chordata > Actinopteri > Salmoniformes > Salmonidae > Oncorhynchus > Oncorhynchus gorbuscha. The sequence goes on along the minus strand of NW_025754600.1, from coordinate 2,543 downwards.
CAGGAGGCCAGACCACTACAATTATAACAGGAGGCCGGACCACTACACTTATAACAGGAGGCCAGACCACTACACTTATAACAGGAGGCTGGACCACTACACTTATAACAGGAGGCCAGACCACTACAATTATGAACAGGAGGCGGACTACTACACTTATAACAGGAGGTCAGACCACTACACTTATAACAGGAGGCCAGACCACTACACTTATAACAGGAGGCCAGACCACTACAATTATAACAGGAGGCCGGACCACTACACTTATAACAGGAGGCCAGACCACTACAATTATTACAGGAGGCAGGACCACTACACTTATAACAGGAGGTCAGACAACTACACTTATAACAGGAGGCTGGACTACTACACTTATAACAGGAGGCCGGGCCACTACACTTATAACAGGAGGCTGGACTACTACACTCATAACAGGAGAGCCTGACCATCACAATTATAACAGGAGGCCGGACCACTTTATAACAGGAGGCCAGACCACTACAATTATAACAGGAGGCAGACTACTACACTTATAACAGGAGGTCAGACCACTACAATTATAACAGGAGGCCAGACCACTACACTTATAACAGGAGGCCAGACCACTACAATTATAACAGGAGCGGACCACTACACTTATAACAGGAGGCCAGACCACTACAATTATAACAGGAGGCGGACTTGGCCACACTTATAACAGGAGGCCGAACCACTACACTTATAACAGGAGGCCAGACCACTCACACTTATAACAGGAGGCCAGACCACTACAATTATAACAGGAGGTCGGACCACTACACTTATAACAGGAGGCCAGACCACTACAATTATAACAGGAGGCGGACTACTACACTTATAACAGGAGGCCCAGACCAATACAATTATAACAGGAGGCCGGACCACTACTTATAACAGGAGGCCAGACCACTACAATTATAACAGGAGGCGGACTACTACACTTATAACAGGAGGGCCGAACCACTAGCACTTATAACAGGAGGCCAGACCACTACACTTATAACAGGAGGCCGGACCACTACACTTATAACAGGAGGCGGGCCCTCCACTTATAACAGGATGCCAGACCACTACATCAAATCAGGATGCCAGACCACTACATTTATATCAGGATGCCAGACCACTACACTTATAACAGGGAGGCCAGACCACTAAACTTATAACAGGAGGTCGGACCACTACACTTATAACAGGACTCAAGACAACTACACTTATAACAGGAGGTCGGACCACTACACTTATAACAGGACTCAAGACAACTACACTTATAACAGGAGGTCGGACCACTACACTTATAACAGGAGGCCAGACCACTACACTTATAACAGGAGGTCGGACCACTACACTTATAACAGGACGCAAGACCACTACAATTATAACAGGAGGCGGACTAGTACACTTATAACAGGAGGTCAGACCACTACACTTATAACAGGAGGCCAGACCACTACACTTATAAGAGGAGGCCAGACCACTACACTTATATCAGGATGCCAGACCACTACACTTATAACAGGAGGCCAGACCACTACACTTATAACAGGAGGCCAGACCACTACAGTTATAACAGGAGGCCAGACCACTACAATTATAACAGGAGGCCGGACCACTACACTTATAACAGGAGGCCAGACCACTACACTTATAACAGGAGGCTGGACCACTACACTTATAACAGGAGGCCAGACCACTACAATTATAACAGGAGGCAGACTACTACACTTATAACAGGAGGTCAGACCACTACACTTATAACAGGAGGCCGGGCCACTACACTTATAACAGGAGGCTGGACTACTACACTCATAACAGGAGGCCTGACCACTACAATTATAACAGGAGGCCGGACCACTACACTTATAACAGGAGGCCAGACCACTACAATTATAACAGGAGGCAGACTACTACACTTATAACAGGAGGTCAGACCACTACAATTATAACAGGAGGCCAGACCACTACACTTATAACAGGAGGCCAGACCACTACAATTATAACAGGAGGCCGGACCACTACACTTATAACAGGAGGCCAGACCACTACAATTATAACAGGAGGCCGAACCACTACACTTATAACAGGAGGCCAGACCACTACACTTATAACAGGAGGCCAGACCACTACAATTATAACAGGAGGCCGGACCACTACACATATAACAGGAGGCCAGACCACTACAATTATAACAGGAGGCGGACTACTACACTTATAACAGGAGGCCAGACCACTACACTTATAACAGGAGGCCAGACCACTACACTTATAAGAGGAGGCCGGACCACTACACTTATAACAGGAAGGCTGGACTACTACACTTATAACAGGAGGCCGGACCACTACACTTATAACAGAGGCCAGAACCACTACACTTATAACAGGAGGCCAGACCACTACACTTATAACAGGAGGCCAGGCCACTACTATAACAGGCTGAACTACACTGATAGCAGGAGGCCCGGACCACTACACTTATAACAGGAGGCCAGACCACTACACTTATAACAGGAGGCCAGACCACTACACTT
>NW_025754599.1:0-8902 GCF_021184085.1 Oncorhynchus gorbuscha | reverse complement strand
TGTTTTCACCCACAGGACTGCTGCTGATTGGACGTTCCTCGTTTTGTCGCACCGTTCTCGGTAAACGCTAGACACAGTCGTGAAAAGCCCAGGTGGGCGTCCGTTTCTGAGGTACTGGATCCAACTCCTGGCACCGACGATCACACCGCAAAGCCTCTACGGTCACTAGTTCTGCCCATTCTGAAGTTCGATAGAACAGTAACTGAACGCCTTGAAGCCTGTCTGCCTGGTTTATATAGCAGGCCCCGGTCACGTGACTCACTGTCTGTAGGAGTGACTCATTTTAATGAACAGGGTGGTGTACCTAATAAACTGTCCGGTGAGTGTATATAATATAGAAAAATATCTATATGCAGGTGTAGCTTTGTTGCGTTTAAATACTGTTTGTTAAATAGGCTTCACCATCAACTCTCTGTTACTTCATTTTGTGTGTGTGTGTGTGTGTGTGTGTGTGTGTGTGTGTGTGTGTGTGTGTGTGTGTGTGTGTGTGTGTGTGTGTGTGTGTGTGTGTGTGTGTGTGTGTGTGTGTGTGTGTGTGTGTGTGTGTGTGTGTGTGCTGAGTGATTATTAGCAAAATGTTGGTTCATTTTGATATTTTTAAAACAACTAACTGACCAACGTTGGTTCAATTTTTTGAATCGCATTTCGTTCAGTTTTTTTTAAATGTGAGCTCAAGGCGTAGTTTTTCTAGAGATAAATCAGATCAAGCCCGACCTGTGCGTTATAGTAGGGAGTTGTAGTTTTCAACATGCCAATATTCTACATAGTTTAGTGCAAAAAACATGGTAATTAACTACAATGACCATAATCCTTTTGCACGCCTAGAGAAGAGAGAAAAACGTGCGATCAAGAGCAGTTTCTTCGTGAGGTATCGCTACCTGGAAATACAGGATCTAAGTGATTGATAGTTGATATTCAGCAGTCATTATATAATACCTTGTTTACTATGAATAAATATTAAAATATTGTTTTTGTCAGACAGCAGCTCTGTTGAGACGAGACAATGTGGTCCTTCTGTAGCTCAGTTGGTAGAGCATGGCGCTTGTAACGCCAGGGTAGTGGGTTCGATCCCCGGGACCACCCATACGTAGAATGTATGCACACATGACTGTAAGTCGCTTTGGATAAAAGCGTCTGCTAAATGGCATATATTATTATTATTATAGATACTTCATATCACTACATATATATACTTCATATCACTACATATATATACTTCATATCACTTTATATCACTACATATAGATACTTCATATCACTACTTCATATCACTACATATTGATACTTCATATCACTACATATAGATACTTCATATCACTACATATAGATACTTCATATCACTACATATATATACTTCATATCACTACATATAGATACTTCATATCACTACATATAGATACTTCATATCCCTACTTCATATCACTACATATAGATACTTCATATCACTAAATATAGCTACTTCATATCCCTACTTCATATCACTACATATAGATACTTCATATCACTACATATAGATACTTCATATCACTACATATATATACTTCATATCACTTCATATCCCTACATATAGATACTTCATATCCCTACATATAGATACTTCATATCACTACATATAGATACTTCATATCACTACATATATATACTTCATATCCCTACATATAGATACTTCATATCCCTACATATAGATACTTCATATCCCTACATATATATACTTCATATCACTACATATAGATACTTCATATCACTACATATATATACTTCATATCACTTTATACCACTACATATATATACTTCATATCCCTACATATAGATACTTCATATCCCTACATATAGATACTTCATATCCCTACATATATATACTTCATATCACTACATATAGATACTTCATATCACTACATATATATACTTCATATCACTTCATATCACTACATATATATACTTCATATCCCTACATATAGATACTTCATATCCCTACATATAGATACTTCATATCCCTACATATATATACTTCATATCACTACATATAGATACTTCATATCACTACATATATATACTTCATATCACTTTATATCACTACATATAGATACTTCATATCACTAAATATAGCTACTTCATATCCCTACTTCATATCACTACATATAGATACTTCATATCACTACATATAGATACTTCATATCACTACATATATATACTTCATATCACTTCATATCCCTACATATAGATACTTCATATCCCTACATATAGATACTTCATATCCCTACATATAGATACTTCATATCCCTACATATAGATACTTCATATCCCTACATATAGATACTTCATATCCCTACATATAGATACTTCATATCCCTACATATAGATACTTCATATCCCTACATATAGATACTTCATATCACTACATATAGATACTTCATATCACTACATATAGATACTTCATATCCCTACATATAGATACTTCATATCCCTACATATAGATACTTCATATCCCTACATATAGATACTTCATATCCCTACATATAGATACTTCATATCCCTACATATAGATACTTCATATCCCTACATATAGATACTTCATATCCCTACATATAGATACTTCATATCCCTACATATAGATACTTCATATCCCTACATATAGATACTTCATATCCCTACATATAGATACTTCATATCCTACATATAGATACTTCATATCCCTACATATAGATACTTCATATCCCTTCATATAGATACTTCATATCACTACATATAGATACTTCATATCCTACATATAGATACTTCATATCCCTACATATAGATACTTCATATCACTACATATAGATACTTCATATCCCTACATATAGATACTTCATATCCCTACATATAGATACTTCATATCACTACATATAGATACTTCATATCACTACATATAGATACTTCATATCCCTACATATAGATACTTCATATCCCTACATATAGATACTTCATATCACTACATATAGATACTTCATATCCCTACATATAGATACTTCATATCCCTACATATAGATACTTCATATCCCTACATATAGATACTTCATATCCCTACATATAGATACTTCATATCCCTACATATAGATACTTCATATCCCTACATATAGATACTTCATATCCCTACATATAGATACTTCATATCCCTACATATAGATACTTCATATCCCTACATATAGATACTTCATATCCTACATATAGATACTTCATATCCTACATATAGATACTTCATATCCCTTCATATAGATACTTCATATCACTACATATAGATACTTCATATCCCTACATATAGATACTTCATATCCCTACATATAGATACTTCATATCACTACATATAGATACTTCATATCCCTACATATAGATACTTCATATCCCTACATATAGATACTTCATATCACTACATATAGATACTTCATATCACTACATATAGATACTTCATATCCCTACATATAGATACTTCATATCCCTACATATAGATACTTCATATCACTACATATAGATACTTCATATCCCTACATATAGATACTTCATATCCCTACATATAGATACTTCATATCCCTACATATAGATACTTCATATCCCTACATATAGATACTTCATATCCCTTCATATAGATACTTCATACCATACGTAGAATGTATGCACACATGACTGTAAGTCGCTTTGGATAAAAGCGTCTGCTAAATGGCATATATTATTATTATTATACAATGACTTGGAATGAAATACTAAAAGCTTCAAATAAAACACATGTGATATACAGAACTTAAATATTTAATTAAAGTAAAGTAGTGTGAATATCTGATGGTTAATAAGTGATAAGCAGTAATGGACCGTCACTAAGCATCATGGGACTTCTGTGTTGTTACAGAGTTCAACCCACATAATGCATAGTGCATTTAATGTTTTGAAATAAATTATTGAAATCGAAAAACCAGGATTATTTTTTCATTAATCGAACCGAAACCGAACCGACCTCAAGAAGCAGTAATTGCTCAGCACTAGTGTGTGTGTGTGTGTGTGTGTGTGTGTGTGTGTGTGTGTGTGTGTGTGTGTGTGTGTGTGTGTGTGTGTGTGTGTGTGTGTGTGTGTGTGTGTGTGTGTGTGTGTGTGTGTGTGTGTGTGTGTGTGTGTGTGTGTCACCTTGATGAACTGTGGTTTAGCCAGCCTGACGGTGGCTACGAAGCAGACCAGGTCATCAAAGGCAGGTTGTAGGGATCTCTGTAACACTCCTGCTAAACCATTCCTGGTGGTGTTGGGGACTGGAGAGACGAGAGGAGAGGAGAGACGAGACGAGACGAGACGAGAGGAGAGGAGAGGAGAGGAGAGGGAGGAGAGAGACGAGAGGAGAGGAGAGAGAGGAGAGAAGAAAAGAGGAGAGGAGAGGGACGAGACGAGACGAGAGGAGAGGAGAGGAGAGGAGAGGAGAGGAGAGGAGAGGAGAGGAGAGGAGAGGAGAGGAGAGGAGAGGAGAGGAGAGGAGAAAAGAGGAGAGGAGAGGAGAGGAGGAGAGAGACGAGAGGAGACGAGACGAGAGGAGAGGAGAGGAGAGGAGAGAGACGAGAGGAGACGAGACGAGAGGAGAGGAGAGGAGAGGAGAGAAGAAAAGAGGAGAGGAGAGGGAGAGGAGAGAGGGAGGGAGAGGAGAGGAGAGGGAGAGGAGGAGGAGAGGGAGAGGGAGGAGAGGAGAGAAGAAAAGAGGAGAGGAGAGGAGAGAAGAGGAGAGAGGAGGAGAGGAGAGAGGAGGAGAGGAGAGAAGAAAAGAGGAGAGGAGAGGAGAGGAGAGGAGAGGAGAGAGACGAGAGGAGACGAGACGAGACGAGAGGAGAGGAGAGGAGAGAAGAAAAGAGGAGAGGAGAGGAGAGGAGAGAGGAGGAGAGGAGAGGAGAGGAGAGAGGAGGAGAGGAGAGAGGAGGAGAGGAGAGAAGAAAAGAGGAGAGGAGAGGAGAGGAGAGGAGAGAGAAGAGGAGAGAGGAGGAGAGGAGAGAGGAGGAGAGGAGAGAAGAAAAGAGGAGAGGAGAGGAGAGGAGAGGAGAGGAGAGAGGAGGAGAGGAGAGAGGAGGAGAGGAGAGAAGAAAAGAGGAGAGAAGAAAAGAGGAGAGGAGAGGAGAGGAGAGGAGAGGAGAGAAGAAAAGAGGAGAGGAGAGGAGAGGAGAAAAGAGGAGAGGAGAGAGGAGGGCGTTACCGTGAGTAGAAACCAGAACAAATGATCAAACTAACAGCTGTTTATTCTGTTCTCCAGCTGATAAAACAAGCCCAGTTTGCTTTTCTAGTGAAACCAGACGCTCACCGTCGTTCAGCGACTTGAAGTTGCCGATGAATTTGACGTGTTCATAGACGGCAGGTTCTTTAGGGTCGATGGTTCCCCTCAACACGTGGCAACAAAACTCCAGCTGGTTCTTCGCTATAGAAATAAAAAAATAATGAAAAAAACTAAACAATCACGATTAAAATATCAAACACAACGAACACCAACCTTAACTACTTTGCAATCATTTCTCTTAAAAACATTTTTACAGTGTTTCCAGATTTTACAGATACAACATGGCCGATTATATTTGCAGATGACTGCTTGCAATGTATAACAAGTGATCCGATTGGACGGCAGTGTATAAGAAGCGACGTGATAGGCCAGCAGCCAATAAGGTGGCAATGTGATTGGGTGTTACTCACTCTTGAGTACTCTGGTCCGAGGCTCTCGGGTCGGAGGGTGTTTGGAGAGAGCCTTGTACACCTCTGAGTGTTCATCCAGAGGAGGAAGTTTAACAGGTTCTGGTCCTGCAGGTCCGACTGGGGAACGAGCACACACACAGACATGCACACACACACGCACACATATACACACACACACACGAACGCGCACGCGCACACGCACACACCGACACAGACACAGACACAGACACAGACACGCACGCACGCACGCACGCACACACAGACACACACACACACACACAACGTTGAGTTCAACACAACTGAAGGTATAGAAACATTTTTATTGTACACTTTCAAACATCCAAGGACATTTTTAAGTAGGAAACTAATCAGAATTTAATTGTAATTCGTCAACTGCATGCCAGCAGCACACCACCATGTATACCACTGCTGGCTTGCTTCAGAAGCTAAGCAGGGTCGGTCCTGATTGGTCCCTGGATGGGAGACCACCCGGTACACCACTGCTGGCTTGCTTCAGAAGCTAAGCAGGGTCGGTCCTGATTGGTCCCTGGATGGGAGACCACCCGGTACACCACTGCTGGCTTGCTTCAGAAGCTAAGCAGGGTCGGTCCTGATTGGTCCCTGGGTGGGAGACCAGATGCTACTGGAAGTGGTGTTGAAGGGCCAGTAGGAGGCACTCTTTCTTCTGGTCTTATTTTTTATGTATTTTTATAATAATGCCCCAGAGCAGTGATTGGGGACATTGCCCTGTGTAGGGTGCCGTCTTTCGGATGGGACGTTAAACAGGTGTCCTGACTCTCCGTGGTCACTAAAGATCCCATGGTACTCATCGTAAGAGTAGGGCTGTTAACCCCGGTGTCCTGGCTCTCCGTGGTCACTAAAGATCCCATGGTACTCATCGTAAGAGTAGGGGTGTTAACCCCGGTGTCCTGCTCTCCGTGAAGTCACTAAAGATCCCATGGTACTCATCGTAAGAGTAGGGATGTTAACCCGTATCCTGACTCTCCGTGGTCACTAAAGATCCTATGGTACTTTCATCGTAAGAGTAGGGATGTTAACCCGGTGTCCTGACTCTCCGGGTCACTAAAGATCCTTTTGTACTCATCGTGAAGAGTGGGGTGTTAACCCCTGTGTCCTGACTGTGTCACTAAAGATCCCATGGTTCTCATCGTAAGAGTAGGGGTGTTAACCCGGTATCCTGGCTAAAACTCTCAATCTGACCCTCATACCATCATGGCTACCTAATCATCCCCAGCTTCCTATTGGCTCATTTATCCCTGTAACTCTTCCCCAGCCTTCCTATTGGCTCATTTATCCCCTGTAATTCCTTCCCAGGTCGCTGCTGTAAATGATCATGTGATCATGTGTTCTCAGTCAACTTACCTGGTCAAATTATATCAGATAATGCTGCTCTTGGTACTACGATTGGAACCAAACCCTTCTGTCCAATTGTATTGTGGTTCTATGCATTGAACCAAACCCTTCTGTCCAATAGTATTGTGGTTCTAGGCATTGGAACCAAACCCTTCTGTCCAATAGTATTGTGGTTCTATGCATTGGAACCAAACCTTTATGTCCAATACTATTGTGGTTCTAGGCATTGGAACCAAACCCTTCTGTCCAATAGTATTGTTGTGGTTCTAGGCATTGAACCAAACCCTTCTGTCCAATAGTATTGTGGTTCTATGCATTGGAACCAAACCCTTATGTCCAATACTATTGTGGTTCTATGCATTGGAACCAAACCCTTCTGTCCAATAGTATTGTTGTGGTTCTAGGCATTGGAACCAAACCCTTCTGTCCAATAGTATTGTGGTTCTATGCATTGGAACCAAACCCTTCTGTCCAATAGTATTGTGGTTCTATGCATTGGGAACCAAAACCCTTCTGTCCAATAGTATTGTGGTTCTATGAATTGGAACCAAACCCTTCTGTCCAATAGTATTGTGGTTCTATGCATTGGAACCAAACCCTTCTGTCCAATAGTATTGTGGTTCTATGCATTGGAACTAAACCCTTCTGTCCAATAGTATTGTGGTTCTATGCATTGGAACCAAACCCTTCTGTCCAATAGTATTGTGGTTCCAGGCATTGAACCAAACCCTTCTGTCCAATAGTATTGTGGTTCTATGCATTGGAACCAAACCCTTCTGTCCAATAGTATTGTGGTTCTAGGCATTGGAACCAAACCCTTCTGTCCAATAGTATTGTGGTTCTATGCATTGGAACCAAACCCTTCTGTCCAATAGTATTGTGGTACGAATCAAACACAGACAGTCCGACTCACCGGCAGGTGTTCCAGCAAGGAGGTGACGCCTCAGAGACGATGATGTTCCCATCTGTCATTATCGCTATGAAGAATCCATCCAGAGCCTACAACACAACATTACACTTTAGTTAATACGACTGTAACCAGTCTGTCATTAATGCTGTGACTGGAGTAATATAGTAAGTATAGTAATAGTATTAGTATTAGTAATAGTAGGGTAGTACTGAAGTAATAGTAGTAGTACAGTAGCACCAGGCAAAATCAGCAGTAACAGCAGGGCAGCACCGTAGCAGCAATAGCAGCAGGCAGCAACCGCAGCAGCAACCAGCAGGGCAGCACCGCAGCAGCAGCAACAGCAGGCAGCACCGCAGCAGCAACAGCAGGGCAGCACCGTAGCAGTATCACAGCAGGGCAGCACCAGCAGTGCAACAGCAGGGCAGCAATTGCAGTAGCAACAGGCAGGGCAGCACTGCAGTAGTAGCAATAGGGGCAGTACCAGCAGCAACAGCAGGGCAGTACCAGCAGCAGCAATAGCAGGGCAGCAATCGAAGCAACAGCAGCAGCACCAGCACAGTAGGCACCAGTAGCAATAGCAGGCAGCACCAGCAGTCCAGCAGGGCAGCACCGCAGCAGTAATTAGTAGCATTAGCAGGGCAGCACTGCAGCAGCAATTAGCAGGGCAGCACCGCAGCAGTAACAGCAGGGCAGCAAATGCAGCAGCAACAGCAGGGCAGCGCAGCACCCTAGCAGGGCAGCACCGCAGCAGCACCAGTAGGCAGCGTAACTGCAGCAGCACCAGCAGAGCAGCACCGCAGCAGCAATAGCAGGGCAGCAACCGCAGCAGCAATAGTAGCATTAGCAGGGCAGCACCGCAGCAGCACAGCAGGGCAGCACTGCAGTAGCAGCAGTAGGCAGTAGGCAGCAGTAGCAGTAGCAGCAATACAGCAGTAGCAG
>NW_025754598.1:0-7500 GCF_021184085.1 Oncorhynchus gorbuscha | reverse complement strand
AAAGTTCAAGTGATCTGGAAGCTGTTATGAAGGATCTATAGAGGGTCATGAACATGAGCAGTCAAGAAGGTACGTCTAGTTCCTTCAGACATAGAGCATTCTAACATCACAGGCTGCAGAGATTACACTCCAGACTGGTTGAGGTATGTGGCAGCACAGCTAAACAATCACACAGGGCCTCTCACAAAGCCAGTGCAATTCAGATGAGGTGGCAAAGCATCAAATATGCATAGATGTCAGAGAGCAGTGTACTGTGGGGGACATTGGGTTGTTGGTATTCCAGTGGCTCTTGCAGTCAAAGGTGGCAGGTTGAGGGAGGACTCTGAATCAGCTTACTGGGATAGGGAGAGAGCCCAGTCACCAGGCTCAGACAGGCTCAACACAGGGCTCAACTCATCGCACGCCTGTCAGACAGTCACCCGCCTGGCCTGTTACAGTGCTGAACAAAACACACACACACACACACACACACACACACACACACACACACACACACACACACACACACACACACACACACACACACACACACACACACACACACACACACACACACACACACACACACACACACACACACACACACATACAAGCAGTCTCAACCCGTCAATGCCAACACACTAACATTGACCGATTCTTCTACTGCAATTGTTCCATTATGCTTAAGGACACTTCCTCAGAGTACACTTCCACATGCATGTTGGCGTGTGCACATTCTGGCGGATCGTTTTCAGAGATGGGTCCTGAATGTGAGAGAAGCTGGCACAGCCCGGCAAACACAGCTTGCTTGTGTCACATTCAATTATGGCGGTTCCCATTGTTCTGAGACAGTAATTGAGCCGGGGGCACTTCCTCTATTTAAAACCACAGGAGCTCTGTGGTTCACACTGCGTCCCCTGAAAGCTGCATCTCTGCAACAGATTTCCACCAGCAGGTCCCTCCCTCTGGGACCTGGTGTGGGGGGTGCATCAGGCGCTAATAGATAGCCCAACACCCCAACACCATTTAGGTATGAGGTTAAACTTTAAGCCACCCCAACAGCCAAGGACTTTAGAAACTGCCCAGATTGCTCAGACAGACTGGTCAAAGGTAAGGAGAGAGGATAGGGTGAATGTCTTCCATCACAATGGATGAGAGAGTACATTCTGTAATGTAATTTGTTTAAACGTCATCCGCTTGGGAGGCTTTCATTTCTCTTCCAATATAGTACAACAGAGGAATGTTCAGACTGAACTAGGAGTAGCGACCCCTTATGCTATGACTGCCAGCCAGATACACTCCTTAGTATTACAGTTGGGTGTAAAATATCCACTGACCAAATTGATATCAAATAAATCAACTGCATTATTCATAAGATACAACACAGTTCTCCACATGACATGCATCTTTATTAGAAAGCTTGAGCTTCCAGAAAAGTATAGTAGGTGGTTTGTTTGAATCAGCAAGGGCCTCATCATGGGCTAACCATAATGAATTACTCTCTCTCCCTATCTGACACTTAGGAAGATGAAAAGCACAGATCCAAATCACATCAACACAAGCAGACTTATTCATATTTAGGCTGATTTTAGTCCATAATATTCTCTGCTCTGATGTTCACTAGCTCGTTAATACATGAAAGAAAAGGCCTAAAGTCTATAAATCTGATGTTAACATTTAAACACTCCTCATATCTTCACTTTCATCGGTTCCAGAAGAGTCGGACCTCTCAGAGGTAAATTAGAACATGGCTGCCATGCCACGAAAGAGCAGAGTTAAATGCAAAGTAACACTCAAGAACCACCCTCCATCTCCACGGAAACCAGTCCGTTTACATTTTCATGCGTCATTGTCTTTATAGGGTCAATGTACAGACATTCTGGTGAGGACAGAGGAAGATGTGGTCTTCTATTGAAGATAGAGAGGATGTGGTGGAGAATATAATGCATCTCCAAAGAATCTAGACAATAGGGTCCTGACCTGACCTGACGTACTTCTTCTAATCCTGTGTGTGACCCGCCATAAAGTTCACTTCATTTTTCTTACTCTTCTCTATCTGAGGAGATGGACAATCTTGGGAGAGAGAACGCTACCTGTAATGTTCCCCTACTGTTTGAGTGTCCAGTTTTCCGTTGGTTAGGGGAACATTCTGTCTAAACATTCGGAGAACCTTTTTAGCGTGTTTTGGCGAGACCCAGGCATACACAGAACATGGTTGCCATGTTGTCAGAACATAAGATCTTAATGTCCTAGACAGGTTTCATGGGAATGTTGCAGTAATGTTTCTGTGTATCAGTTGTCAGGACATCACCTGATGGTCCCAAATAAAAACAGGCGGTGTTGAAGAGGTGGTGTTGCACCATCTTCACCACACTGTTGTGTGGTTGGACCATTTTAGATCGTCAGTGATGTTTATGCCGGGGAACTTGAAGCTTGAAGCTGCGCATATTCTGAGGACGCGGCAGGGGTGCCGTCTGGGCCGGCAGCCTTGCCTTACTCACATCAGCCACGGAGAAGGAGAGCCCATAGTCCTTGGGAGCGGACCGCGTCGATGGCACTGTGTTATCCTCAAAGCAGGCAAAAAAGGTGTTTAGCTTGTCTGGGAGCAAGATGTTGGTGTACGCGACGTGGCTGGTTTTCTCTTTGTAGTCCATGATAGTCTGTAGACTCTGCCACATACGTCTCGTGTCTGAGCCGTTGAATTAAGACTCACACTTTTTCTCTGTACTGACGTTTTGCCTGTTAGATTGATAGGGAGGGAATAACTACACTGTTTGTATTCAACCATGATCTGATTTTCCAAAGGGAGGGCGGGGGAGGGCCTTGTAGGCATCCCGGAAGAGAGAATAGCAGTGGTTGAGTGTTTTCCCAGAGCGAGTACTACAGTCCATGTGTTGATAGAACTTCGGTAGTGTTTTCCTCAAATTTGCATTGTTAAAATCCCCAGCTACAATAAATGCGGCCTCAGGATATGTGGTTTCCAGTTTGCATAAAGTCCAGTGTAATTCCTTGAGGGCTGTCGTGGTATTGGCTTGAGGGTGAATATACGCAGCTGTCACAACAACCGGGGAGAATTCTGTTGGGAGGTAATACGGTCAGCATTTGATTGTGAGTTATTCTTGGTCGGGTGAACAAAAGGACTTGAGTTTCTGTACTGTCATGTTTGTCATTTATTATCATGTCTTGTCCCTGTGCTCCCCATGCTATTCGTTTCCCTCTGCTCTGATTAGATTCCCTATTTATTCCTTTGTAATCCGTTCCTGTTCCGTCGGTTCCTTGCATTGTATTCACGATGCTGTGATTGCGTTTTCGCCCTGTCCTGTCGTGTTTTTGCCGTGATTGTGTATCACCCTGTCCTGTCGTGTTTGTGCCTTCTTCAGACGCTGCGTGTGAGCAGGTGTCTCAGTTGACTACGGCCTGCGCCTACCAGAAAGCGACCTGCAGTCTGTGGCCGCTTCTCAGTTGTTTTCCCCTCTACTAATCTAGAGGATTTCAGTTATTCGGTTTTGAACATTAATAAACTCTGTTTCTGTTAAGTCGCGTTTGGGTCCTCCTTCACCTGCATGACAGAAGGAACCGACCAAAGAATGGACCCAGCGACTTCAGACGCTGTTTACACTGCCGTCAAGATCCAAGGAGCCATGCTCGGCAGACACGAGCAGGAATTGTCTGCTGCTCGCCATGCCGTGGAGAACCTGGCCGCTCAGGTTTCCGACCTCTCTGGACAGTTCCAGAGTCTCGTCTCGTGCCACCTGTTACTCCCTGGCCTGCCGAGCCTCCAGAACCCAGGGTTAATAACCCACCTTGCTACTCCGGGCAGCCCACTGAGTGCCGCTCCTTTCTCACGCAGTGTGAGATTGTGTTCTCTCTCCAACCCCACACATACTCTAGAGAGAGAGCTCGGGTTGCTTACGTCATTTCACTCCTTACTGGCCGGGCTCGAGAATGGGGCACAGCTATCTGGGAGGCAAGGGCTGATTGCTCTAACAGATTCCAGAACTTTAAAGAGGAGATGATTCGGGTTTTTGACCGTTCAGTTTTTGGTGAGGAGGCTTCTAGGGCCCTGGCTTCCTTATGCCAAGGTGAACGGTCCATAACGGATTATTCCATTGAGTTTCGCACTCTTGCTGCCTCTAGTGAGTGGAACGAGCCAGGCGCTGCTCGCTCGTTTTCTGGAGGGACTCACGCAGCGGTTAAGGATGAGATTCTTTCCCGGGAGGTTCCTTCAGATGTGGACTCTTTGATTGCTCTCGCCATCCGCATAGAACGACGGGTAGATCTTCGTCACCGGGCTCGTGGAAGAGAGCTCGCATCAACGGTGTTTCCCTGCT
Organism: Oncorhynchus gorbuscha; assembly: GCF_021184085.1. Taxonomy (NCBI): domain Eukaryota; kingdom Metazoa; phylum Chordata; class Actinopteri; order Salmoniformes; family Salmonidae; genus Oncorhynchus; species Oncorhynchus gorbuscha. The sequence continues at coordinate 3,190 of NW_025754598.1, read as the reverse complement.
CCGCATCGCAACCATCTCCCTCCTCTGGCTTTGAGACTGAGCCCATGCAGCTGGGAGGGATTCGCATCTCGAATAAGGAGAGGGAACAGAGGATCACCAACCGCCTGTGCCTCTATTGCGGAGTTGCTGGACATTTTGTTATTTCATGTCCAGTAAGAGGCCAGAGCCCATCAGTAAGCGGAGGGCTACTGGTGAGCGCTACTACTCAGGTCCCTTCATCTAGATCTTGTACTACTATATGTCGGTCCATCTACGCTGGACCGGTTCGGGTGCTACATGCAGTGCCTTGATTGACTCTGGGGCTGAGGGTTGTTTCATGGACGAAGCATGGGTTCGGAAACATAACATTCCTTTCAGACCATTAGACAAGCCTACGCCCATGTTTGCCTTAGATGGTAGTCATCTTCCCAGTATCAAATTTGAGACACTACCTTTAACTCTCACAGTATCTGGTAACCACAGTGAGACTATTTCTTTTTTGATTTTCCGTTCACCGTTTACACCTGTTGTTTTGGGTCATCCCTGGCTAGTATGTCATAATCCTTCTATTAATTGGTCTAGTAATTCTATCCTATCCTGGAACGTTTCTTGTCATGTGAAGTGTTTAATGTCTGCCATCCCTCCCGTTTCTTCTCTCCCTACTTCTCAGGAGGAACCTGGCGATTTGACAGGAGTGCCGGAGGAATATCATGATCTGCGCACGGTCTTCAGTCGGTCCCGAGCCAACTCCCTTCCTCCTCACCGGTCGTATGATTGTAGTATTGATCTCCTTCCAGGGACCACGCCTCCTCGAGGTAGACTATACTCTCTGTCGGCTCCCGAACGTAAGGCTCTCGAGGATTATTTGTCTGTGTCTCTTGACGCCGGTACCATAGTGCCTTCTTCTTCTCCGGCCGGGGCGGGGTTCTTTTTGTTAAGAAGAAGGACGGTACTCTGCGCCCCTGCGTGGATTATCGAGGGCTGAATGACATAACGGTTAAGAATCGTTATCCGCTTCCCCCTTATGTCATCAGCCTTCGAGATTCTGCAGGGAGCCAGGTGCTTTACTAAGTTGGACCTTCGTAACGCTTACCATCTCGTGCGCATCAGAGAGGGGGACGAGTGGAAAACGGCGTTTAACACTCCGTTAGGGCATTTTGAGTACCGGGTTCTGCCGTTCGGTCTCGCCAATGCGCCAGCTGTTTTTCAGGCATTAGTTAATGATGTTCTGAGAGACATGCTGAACATTTTTGTTTTTGTCTATCTTGACGATATCCTGATTTTTTCTCCGTCACTCGAGATTCATGTTCAGCACGTTCGACGTGTTCTACAGCGCCTTTTAGAGAATTGTCTCTACGTAAAGGCTGAGAAGTGCTCTTTTCATGTCTCCTCCGTTACTTTTCTCGGTTCCGTTATTTCCGCTGAAGGCATTCAGATGGATTCCGCTAAGGTCCAAGCTGTCAGTGATTGGCCCGTTCAAGGTCACGTGTCGAGTTGCAGCGCTTTTTAGGTTTCGCTAATTTCTATCGGCGTTTCATTCGTAATTTCGGTCAAGTTGCTGCCCCTCTCACAGCTCTTACTTCTGTCAAGACGTGTTTTAAGTGGTCCGGTTCCGCCCAGGGAGCTTTTGATCTTCTAAAAGAACGTTTTACGTCCGCTCCTATCCTCGTTACTCCTGACGTCACTAGACAATTCATTGTCGAGGTTGACGCTTCAGAGGTAGGCGTGGGAGCCATTCTATCCCAGCGCTTCCAGTCTGACGATAAGGTTCATCCTTGCGCTTATTTTTCTCATCGCCTGTCGCCATCTGAGCGCAACTATGATGTGGGTAACCGTGAACTGCTCGCCATCCGCTTAGCCCTAGGCGAATGGCGACAGTGGTTGGAGGGGGCGACCGTTCCTTTTGTCGTTTGGACAGACCATAAGAACCTTGAGTACATCCGTTCTGCCAAACGACTTAATGCCCGTCAAGCTCGTTGGGCGTTGTTTTTCGCTCGTTTCGAGTTTGTGATTTCTTACCGTCCGGGTAGCAAGAACACCAAGCCTGATGCCTTATCCCGTCTGTTTAGTTCTTCTGTGGCTTCTACTGATCTCGAGGGGATTCTTCCTTATGGGCGTGTTGTCGGGTTGACAGTCTGGGGAATTGAAAGACAGGTTAAGCAAGCACTCACGCACACTGCGTCGCCGCGCGCTTGTCCTAGTAACCTCCTTTTCGTTCCTGTTTCCACTCGTCTGGCTGTTCTTCAGTGGGCTCACTCTGCCAAGTTAGCTGGTCATCCCGGTGTTCGAGGCACTCTTGCGTCTATTCGCCAGCGCTTTTGGTGGCCGACTCAGGAGCGTGACACGCGCCGTTTCGTGGCTGCGTGTTCAGACTGCGCGCAGAAGAAGTCTGGTAATTTTTTTCTGCTTCTGCTCCTGGTCTTGCTGGGTCTCAGTCTGTTCCCTGCCATCGCATCTCTCCTGTTCTTGTCCCTGCCCTTGCTGTGTCTCAGTCTGTCCCTAGTTCTCATTTTTTTTTTAGAGTAGTACCCTAGTTTCCCTTTTTATCGTTTTTTCGTTACGGTCCTGAGGAGAGGAGTTGGGTTCTTTCTCGGGACGTGCTGGACCGTTTGATCTATGATTTCCTCCGTTGCTGCCAGTGTTCCTCCTCGAGAGCGCCAGGAGGCGCTCGGTGAGTGGGGGTACTGTCATGTTTGTCATTTATTATCATGTCTTGTCCCTGTGCTCCCCATGCTATTCGTTTCCCTCTGCTGGTCTTATTTGGTTCTTTCCCTCCTATCCCTCTCTCTCCCCCTCCCTCTCTCACTCTCTCGCTCTCTCTTCTCTCTGTCGTTCCGTTCCTGCTCCCAGCTGTTCCTATTCCCCTAATCATCATTTAGTCTTCCCACACCTGTTCCCGATCCTTTCCCCTGATTAGATTCCCTATTTATTCCTTTGTAATCCGTTCCTGTTCCGTCGGTTCCTTGCATTGTATTCACGATGCTGTGATTGCGTTTCGCCCTGTCCTGTCGTGTTTTTTGCCGTGATTGTGTATCACCCTGTCCTGTCGTGTTTTGTGCCTTCTTCAGACGCTGCGTGTGAGCAGGTGTCTCAGTTGACTACGGCCTGCGCCTACCCGGCGACCTGCAGTCTGTGGCCGCTTCTCCAGTTGTTTTCCCTCTACTAATCTAGAGGATTTCAGTTATTCGGTTTTGAACATTAATAAACTCTG
>NW_025754597.1:0-8910 GCF_021184085.1 Oncorhynchus gorbuscha | reverse complement strand
CTGTACTATATGTCTTCATACACACATCTACTATATACTGTACTACTATCTACTATATACTGTACTATATGTCTTCATACACACATCTTCTATATACTGTACTATATGTCTTCATACACACATCTACTATATAGTGTACTATATGTATGTTTTTATATAGATACACCTAAATGTCTTCATAAACATATCTACAATACATCTACTACATATAGTATATACTTGTATTATACTGTACATCGTACTCAACATCTATTGTACTGTACATCCGTTTTGCCTCTGGGGGGTGCTCTTGAGCCAAAAGAGGTCGTTTAAATCAGGATTTTCAACCATCTCCTTGGGCTCCCTAGACATTTCACATTTTCGTTTTAACCTTAAACTGGCACGCATGATTGAATTCACACCACCGTCGTTTTGACTAATTGAACCAGGTGTATAATTTAAGTTTAAACAAAAAATGTGAAACATCTGGGGAGCCCAAGGAGAGGTTTGGTAAACACTGCCTTAACTCAATGGACAGAAGTAGTCCAGGAATGACCTCATGCCCTTTGTGTGTGCTCCAATACTCCCCACACCCATGACTTAAAGCTGTTATTACTAGCCTACTAAGGGCTGTGTGGTTTAACAAGAAGAAAATGTATTCATATAATACCATATGTGTATATGAAACATAGTCACCTCTCAAACCAAAATTTGAGTAAAAGTAAATAAATGCATTTTACACTCACGGTGTACAACTCTTAAGTGTATGTGTGTGTGTTGACTGTATGCCTGTATACACATGTAACTGTTGTCATGGAGTCAGCTCACAGGGATCCAAATAAAGATGAAGTCTTCTAAAATAAGTGAATGTTTTTTTGTTAATGATATCTTTTCTTACTTACAGTGTAGGAGTGACTTTTTATTTAACTAAGCATATAAAGTGTTCACTTCTATGAACTAAGTTTCCATGGTGATATTAGTTGGTCTTTGATAACAGAACACCCACATCAAGAGGCACAAAACCAGCTTTATACTCAGAAAACACCTTCAAAACAGTCATAAAAAAACAATTACAATCAATTTATTTTCATTATAATTCATGACTATAATTCAACTTTTTCAAAATCATTGATTGAATAAATTCCTTATAAAAAAAAACATCAAATGTAGGCCACTCAAAACACCTGAGCTAGGAACCATGACAACACAGCTGACTAACAATACAGTGATACTGTTGAAATACAAAGGCTGTGTCCCAGATGGCACCTTATTCCCTCTATAGTGCACTACTTTTGACCAGAGCCCTGTATGTGCCCTGTCAAAAGTGCCTGTGATGTACCTAACATCACATATGTTTCAGGTGTCTATACAGTATGCGTGAGTCAAATGGCACCCCATCCTCTATATAGTACACTACTTTTGGCCAGAGCCCTAATGGGCCCTGTTCAAAATGAGTGCACTATATAGTGAATAGCGTGCCATTTGGGCCATACGCCATGTGATCATGCACCGGAGGGAAACTGGTTTATATTTGAAGTGGAGTAAATTACTTTTCCCTTTTCAGTTGTGTTATGAGAATCCTTCGAAACTGAATTCCTGTCCTCTCTCCATCCTCATTCCTTCTGTGTAAAATCCCCTCTTTCTTCTCTTTTTTATCCTCCTGTACCGCTCTGTTTTATTCCTCCTGTACCGCTCTGTTTTATCTGTTTTATCTCCTGTACCACTTGTTTTATCCTCCTGTACCACTGTTTTTTTATCCTCCTGTACCGCTCTGTTTTATCTTCCTGTACCACTCTGTTTTATCCTCCTGTACTGTTTGTTTTTATCCTCCTGTACCACTCTGTTTTATCCTCCTGTACCACTCTGTTTTATCCTCCTGTACCACTCTGTTTTATCCTCCTGTACCACTCTGTTTTTATCCTCCTGTACCACTCTGTTTTTATCCTCCTGTACCACTCTGTTTTTATCCTCCTGTACCACTCTGTTTTTATCCTCCTGTACCACTCTGTTTTATCCTCCTGTTATCCTCCTGTACCGCTCTGTTTTATCCTACTGTACCACTCCACTCTGTTTTATCCTCCTCTGTTTTACCTCTGTTTTATCCTCCCTGTTTTATCCTCCTGTACTCTCTTTTTATCCTCCTGTTTTTTTATCCTCCTGTACATCTGTTTTATCCTCCTGTACTCTGTTTTTTTATCCTCCTGTACCGCTCTGTTTTATCCTCCTGTACCGCTCTGTTTTTATCCTCTGTACCACTGTTTTATCCTCCTGTACTAATATGTTTTATCCTCCTGTTTTATCCTCCCTGTACCACTCTGTTTTATCCTCCTTTTATCCTCCTGCTTCACTCTGTTTTATCCTCCTGTACCACTGTTTTATCCTCCTGTTTTTTTCCTCCTGTACCACTCTGTTTTATCCTCCTTACATTTGAGACACACCGTTTTGTCTCTTCTTCTGATTCAACTCCTTTCCTTAATCTGCACTGATGTAAGAGAGCTGGACTGGGGAAAGTACCTAGAGGATACCTAGAGGATACCTAGAGGATACCTAGAGGACAGCTAGAGGACAGCTAGAGGATAGCTAGAGGACAGCTAGAGGATAGCTAGAGGATGGCTAGAGGACACCTAGAGGATACCTGAGGACAGCTAGAGGACAGCTAAAGGATACCTAGAGGATAGCTAGGGACAGCTAGAGGATACCTAGAGGACAGCTAGAGGACAGCTAGAGGATAACTAGAGGACAGCTAGAGGATAGCTAGAGGGATACCTAGAGGACAGCTAGAGGACAGCTAGAGGATACCTAGAGGGACAGCTAGAGGACAGCCTAGAGGATACCTGGGACAGCTAGAGGACAGCTAGAGGATAACTAGAGGACAGCTAGAGGATAGCTAGAGGGATAAGCTAGAGGGGACAGCTAGAGGATAGCTAGAGGACAGCTGGGAGAGGATAGCTAGGACAGCTAGAGGATACCTAGATGATACCTGGAGGAGGATAGCTAGATGATACCTAGAGGATACCTAGAGGACAGCTAGAGGATAGCCAGAAGATAGCTAGAGGATACCTAGAGGATAGCTAGAGGATAGCTAGAGGACAGCTAGAGGATAGCTAGAGGACAGCTAGAGGATACCTAGAGGATAGCTAGAGGACAGCTAGAGGATAGCTAGAGGATACCTAGAGGACAGCTAGAGGACAGCTAGAGGACAGCTAGAGGACAACTAGAGGATACCTAGAGGACAGCTAGAGGATACCTAGAGGACACCTAGAGGAAACCTAGAGGATACCTAGAGGATACCTAGAGGATACCTAGGGGACAGCTAGAGGATACCTAGAGGACAGCTAGAGGATACCTAGAGGACAGCTAGAGGATACCTAGAGGATACCTAGAGGATAGCTAGAGGACACCAAGAGGATAGCTAGAGGATACCAAGAGGATAGCTAGAGGACACCAAGAGGATACTTAGAGGATACCTAGAGGATAGCTAAAGGACTCGCTCTCTCCAACTATTTTTCGCTCTTTCACTCTTTCTCTATCCCTCTCTCTCCTCCCTTTCCCCTGCTTGCTCATAATCATCGTCTCTCCTCCTGCGGCGTCCCCTAGCCCCTCCTCTCCTCCCCCTGGTCGAGATCAGAGCCCTGCGACCCTGCGTCTCCACCAAAGTCCTCCCTGATCACCTCCTCCTGCTGCTCTTCATCATCATCCTCATCACTCTCCTCCGAGTTCGACTCATCTGAGTTTTCCTCCTCCAAGTAACGATAACCTTTGACCTGAGGAGGAAGTGACACAGTCAACATTATATTACATTACAGACCAAACATGTCAATTGATGACTTTGTGTCATTATCGAAGACACATTGATATTGCTCTTTTAATTGTCTTTATTGCCAATGCCAAACCTTAAACAAAGACTGTTTCATTTCAGTGTTCTGTTTTGCTTGTCTTTATCGCATTACTAGTGAAGGTGATATTTGTACTTTTCTCTCAGCCAAATGGTATTTAAAGAAAAAATGTAAAACATAGCAAAAATGAACAGATTGTGATAGGTTACCTTGTGTTTGGGGCGGGAATGCGAGGCAGTCTGAAATGCATGTTCTTGGCCAGGCGTCGCTCCATCGTCCAATAGCAGAAGCACGCCAGCAGCAAGATGACCAATAGAATGGAGAGTTTAGCCTGAGGAGGAGGGACCAGGAATGAGAAAGGAGATAAGGAAAGTGAAATAAGCACTTTAAATTAATCGTTTTTACACTTGTTCTAACACACGGACACACACGCATGAGGACACACACGCATGAGGACACACACGGGGACATGGGGACACACACACGAGGACACACACGGGGACACACACGCATGAGGACACACACGGGACACACACGCATGAGGACACACACGGGGACACACACGCATGAGGACACACACGGGGACACACACGCATGAGGACACACACGCATGAGGACACACACGGGGACACACACGGGGACATGGACACACACACGGGGACACACACGCATGAGGACACACACGCATGAGGACACACACGGGGACACACACGCATGAGGACACACACGGGGACACACACGCATGAGGACACACACGGGGACACACACGGGGACACACACGCATGAGGACACACACGCATGAGGACACACACGGGGACACACACGTGAGGACACACACGGGGACACACACGCATGAGGACACACACGGGGACACACACGGGGACACACACGCATGTGGACACACACGCATGCTACACATGGACACACGCATGAGGACACACACGGGGGGGATGACACACACGCATGAGGACACACACAGGGGACACACACGCGGGGACACACACATGGGACACACGCATGAGGACACACACGAGGACACACACGAGGACACACACGGGGACACACACGCATGAGGACACACACGGGGACACACACGCATGAGGACACACACGAGGACACACACAGGGACACACATGCATGAGGACACACACACATGAGGACACACACACACACAGGGACATGAGGACACACACGCATGGGACACACGGGGACACACACGCATGAGGACACACACGGGGACACACACGGGGACACACACGGGGGGACACGGGGACACACACGGGGACACACACGCATGAGGACACACACGGGGACACACGCATGAGGACACACACGGGGGACATGGGGACACACACACGAGGACACACGCATGAGGACACACACGCATGAGGACACACGCATGAGGACACACAGGACATGGGGACACACACACACACACGCATGAGGACACCTCATGGGACACACACGCATGAGGACACACACGGGGACACACACGCATGAGGACACACGGGGACACACACGGGGACATGAGGACACACACGCACACACGCATGACACACACGGGGACATGGGGACACACACGGGGACATGGGGACACACACAGGGGACACACACATACCCTCATGATGAGTCCAGTCCACAGGTAGACTATGAAGATGGCGATAGCCTGCCACCAGTGGTAGATGGTGTAGACAAAGTCAGTCTCTCTTTATCTTCATACAACATACCCAGGAGAACTGACAGACACGGAGAGAGAGAGAGAGAGAGAGGTGACTGTTGTTGATGTGTGCAGAGGTCCCTGGTTCGCGCCCGGGTATGGGCGAGGAGACGGATCTAAGTTATACTGTTACACTAGGAAATAAAAGAGTTGTGTGTGTGTGATCATAGTACTAAAACTCACTGCTGAGTCCAGTCTTATTCAATGCAGACCCCATTCCCCAGAGGGCGTCACCACCAGCAGGTAAGGCAGTTGATCAGGTGAGCGTGGAGCCGGGGACAGAACAGCAGGAACACCAACAGAGGACCGTGGATCACAGCGCCCCTAGCAGAGGCGTAGCGTGGCAGCCTGAGGAGGGACAGGGACAGGCAGGAGAACAGGGAGCAGGACAGACCATAGACCATCACCAGGAATACAGCCACTCAGACCCACCCCGTACACACACCATACGACTGGGAGGGGAGACATGAGGATAGATCAGAGGAGAGACAAAGACAGGAAAGTAGGAGAAAGGGGGTTGAACAGGACAGAGAGAGATATGAGTGGTGTGAGTGGTGGTGGTAGTGGTGGTGAGTGAGGTGAGGTGAGTGAGTGAGCAAAGAGAGTGAGCAAGCAAGAGAAAGAGCACGAGCGAGAAGAAGCGAGAGAGAGAGAAAAGAAAGAGCACGAGAGGATAGAGAGAGAGGAGAGATCGAGCATCATGAATATAGCTGCCCTCCAGCAGAATCTATGTCCACACTAGGTAAAGTGACACAGTAGGTGTGTGAAAGCTATGGACAACATTCAGAATCCAGCTAGGACAGTTACTAAAGGACTTCCTGTAATGACTACAGAGTGAGTCCCGTGACAGAAGAGTGAGTCCAGTCCACTGTAGATGAAGAAAGGGATGAGGAGTCTCAGCCTGTAGTCTCTCAGGTGTTTGAAGGGCAACTGGAAGATGTTCCCCCAGCCGATACTCCTCAGATCGATCTCCTCTGTGGGGCGGTACGCAGCCCCGCACACCGCCAGGAACTATCGGTAAAACACAGTGAACGACTGTGGGAAAGCAAGCAATGGACTCTGGGTAATCTCAGAGGGTGTTGTATTGATTGTTGGGTGAAATAACGCTAGGTTGTTAGGATGATCATTTTAGGTACGCGTGTACACACGTGTCTTTGCCTGTGTGTGTGTGTGTGTCTTACGATGATCATGGAGAGGAAGGCGGCCCCCATGAGAACACTCTCCACCTGGATGAGCAGCAGGGAGCGAGGGAGGTGCTTCAGGACGGTCTTGTTGAAACCCTCGATCATACCACTGCCCTCCGCACCTGGGGAGGGGGGAGTTATTAAACCCACCAATCATACCACTGCCCTCCGCACCTGGGGAGGGGGGGGGGGGTTATTAAACCCACCAATCATACCACTGCCCTCCGCACCTGGGGAGGGGGAGGAGTTATTAAAACCACTAACATTAACATTGTACACTTACTAACAGACTACTGGTCAGTTTACCGCAGTGTTTAACATTGTACAGATAATAACAGACTACTGGTCAGTTTACCACAGTGTTTAACATTGTACACTTACTAACAGACTACTGGTCAGTTTAGCACAGTGTTTAACCTTGTACAGATAATAACAGACTACTGGTCAGTTTACCACAGTGTTTAACGTTGTGCAGTGTGTGGTTGTAGTCACTAAGGAACTGGTGGAGGAAGAGGCGCTGGGGGAACTCTGCAAACACCAGGCTGAGCTGAGAGACACAAAGAGAAACACAGCCAGACATCAGAATCCACACACACACACACACACACACACACACACACACACACACACACACACACACACACACACACACACACACACACACACACACACACACACACACACACACACACACACACACACACACACACACACACACACACACACACACACACACACACGGCAATGCTTAACCGATATATCACTCACTGACTGACAAGTGACTCGACCAATGGCAACATACATGGAAGATGATGAAGAACACGGATTGGAAGATGATGACATAGCGATGACACGCCCCCTTGGGTAGTTTCTTCTGTTCCTGAACGTGATCCTCCTTATAGTTCACATACTCATAGTACTGTTGTGCCATCCTGAGTGTGTGAGAGAGAGAGACAGAAACACAATAAAACACAGTGATTAACACTACGAGCGAAACACAATAAAACACAGTGTGATTAACACTCACGAGAAACACAATAAAACACAGTGTGATTAACACTACGAGAGAAACACAATAAAACACAGTGTGATTAACACTCACGAGAGAAACACAATAAACAGCAGATTAACATCACGTAGAGAAACACAATAAAACAGTGATTAACACTACGAGAGAAACACAATAAAACACAGTGTGATTAACACTACGTAGAGAAACACAATAAAACACAGTGTGATTAACACTACGTAGAGAAACACAATAAAACACAGTGTGATTAACACTACGTAGAGAAACACAATAAAACACAGTGTGATTAACACTACGTAGAGAAACACAATAAAACACAGTGTGATTAACACCACGTAGAGAAACACAACACGACATACACACTGCAACCCGTACGAACTGCACATGTATTCTGGTCTGTGTGACGTTGATGTGTGTATCTCCATTCTCCACTTCCTAACCTTGTGATGTAGTTCCCTAACGACGCCCACAGCGGGACAATGGCTGCACCAATGGCCACAGCCGATGGTACCAGGGTGTAGTATCGCTCCCAGTAATTGGTTGAGACGAAGAGAGCGTAAATTCCACTTGCCAGAAACATCATCCATTTGGTGCCCAGAAACCTGAAAGAGAGAGAGAGAGAGAGAGAGAGAGAGAGAGAGAGAGAGAGAGAGAGAGAGAGAGAGAGAGAGAGAGAGAGAGAGAGAGAGAGAGAGAAAAAGAGGATATATATATATATATAGTATACCTAGTATACCTGATGAGTATGGGGGTGTATAACAGGGCTATGATGGGTGTATATATATATATATAGTATACCTGATGAGTATGGGGGTGTATAACAGGCCTATGATGGGTGTAACGTTGATCCCCATCAGCATCTTCTTGTCGATGTCCTCCAGACCCAGGTTACCATACTTCACCTCCCTGTACGTCTCATCATAGTGGAGGATCAGCTGCATCTGCAACAGGCCTGCAGACACACACACACATATAAATGACTGAACACATGACACACACAAAACATGCACAAAATCGGACGGACGGACGGACGGACGGACGGACGGACGGACGGACAGACAGACAGACAGACAGACAGACAGACAGACAGACAGACAGACAGACAGACAGACAGACAGACAGACAGGTGTTACCCATGTAGACGCTGTATATGATCATGCCCCG
>NW_025754596.1:0-8911 GCF_021184085.1 Oncorhynchus gorbuscha | reverse complement strand
ATTGTGATGTCATTATGGGGTATTGTGATGTCATTATGGGGTATTGTGATGTCATTATGGGGTATTGTGATGTCATTATGGGGTATTGTGATGTCATTATGAGGTATTGTGATGTCATTATGAGGGATTGTGATGTCATTATGGGGTATTGTGATGTCATTATGGGGCATTGTGATGTCATTATGGGGCATTGTGATGTCATTATGGGGTATCAGGAGTCATTATGGAGCATTGTGATGTCATTATGGGGTATTGTGCATAGATTGATAAGGGGGTAAAACAATTGAACTTACTTTAGAATAAAGCTGTAAAGTAACAAATGTGGAAAAAGTGAAGGGATCCCTGTGAACATAACCAGAAAATGAGATACTTGTGGGGTCAATATACAGTACCTTTCAAGGTTTGGGATCACGTAGAAATGTACGTTTTGCATGAAAACATACACAAAATTAGTTGCAAAATGAATAGGAAATATAGTCAAGACGTTATAAATAATGATTTTTAATTGAAATAATAATTGCGTCCTTCAAACTTGACTTTTGTCAAAGAATCGTCCATTTTGCATCAATTAGAGCCTTTCAGACCTTTGACATTCTAGTTGATAATTTGTTGAGGTAATCTGAAGAGATTTCACCCCCATGCTTCTACTTCTCTTCAAGCTGCTCCCACAACAGCTCAATAGGGTTGGGATCTGGTGACTGTGCTGGCCACTCCACTATAGACAGAATACCAGCTGACTGCTGGCTCCCTACATAGTTACCATACGGTCAAGCTGCTCCCACAACAGCTCAATAGGGTTGGGATCTGGTGACTGTGCTGGCCACTCCACTATAGACAGAATACCAGCTTACTGCTGGCTCCCTACATAGTTACCATACGGTCAAGCTGCTCCCACAACAGCTCAATAGGGTTGGGATCTGGTGACTGTGCTGGCCACTCCACTATAGACAGAATACCAGCTGACTGCTGGCTCCTGGCATAGTTACCACATACGGTCGTTGCTCCCACACAGCTCAATAGGCTCAGAGAATAGGTGACTGTGCTGGCTCTCATTATAGACAGAATACCAGCTGACTGCTTCTTCCCTAAATATTTCTTGCATAGTTTGTAGCTGTGCTTTTGGTCATTGTCCTGTTGTAGGAGGAAATTGGCTCCACTGGCCACAGGGTATGACATAGTGCTGCAAAATGGAGTGATAGCCTTCCTTCTTTAAGATCCCTTTGACCCTGTACACATCTCCCACTTAACCACCACTAAAGCACTCCAGACCATCACATTGCCTCCACCATGCATGACAGACTCATGGTTCACTCCTCCAGCATATTTACATTTTTTCTTTGTCTCACGAATGTTCTTCTTTGTGATCCAAACACTTCTAACTTAGATTAGTCTGTCCATAACACTTTTTTCAATCGTCCTCTGTCCAGTGTCTGTGTTTAGTTGCCCATCTTAATCTTTGAATTTTATTGGCCAGTCTGAGATACGGCTTTTTCTTTGCAACTCTGCCTAGAAGACCAGCATCCTGGAGTCGCCTCTTCACTGTTGACGTTGAGACTGGACAGAGGAACTCTGCCTAGAAGGCCATCATCACAGGGCCCTCTTCACTGTGGCGTTGAGACTGACAGGGAACTCTGCCTGAAGGCCAGCATCACAGGGTCGCCTCTTCACTGTTGACGTTGAGACTGGACAGGGGAACTCTGCCTGAAGGCCAGCATCCCAGGGTCGCCTCTTCACTGTTGACGTTGAGACTGGACCAGAGGAACTCTGCCTCGAAGGCCATCATCACAGGGTCGCCTCTTCACTGTTGACGTTGAGACTGGACAGGGGAACTCTGCGCTCAGGCCATCATCACAGGGTCGCCTCTTCACTGTTGACGTTGAGACTGGACAGAGGAACTCTGCCTGAAGACCATCCCAGGGTCGCCTCTTCACTGTTGATGTTGCGACTGGTGTTTTGTGGGTACTATTTAATGAAGCTGCCAGTTGAGGACTTGTGAGGAGTCTGTTTCTCAAACTAGACACTCTAATGTACTTGTCCTCTTGCTCAGTTGTGCACCGGGGCCTACCACTCCTCTTTCTATTCTGGTTAGAGCCAGTTTGCACTGTTCTGTGAAGGGAGTAGTACACTGCGTTGGAAATTTCTCACATGGAATAGCCTTCATTTCTCAGAACAAGAATTGACTGACGAGTTTCAGAAGAAAGTTCTTTGTTTCTGGACATTTTCAGCCTGTAATCAAAACCACAAATGCTGATGCTCCAGATACTCTAAACAAGGCCAGTTTTATTGCTTCTTTAATCAGAACAAACGTTTTCAGCTGTGCTAACATAATTGCAAAAAGGGTTTTCTAATGTTCAATTAGCCTTTTAAAATGATAAACTTGGATTAGCTAACACAACGTGCCATTGGAGCACAGGAGTGATGGTTGCTGATAATGGACTTCTTACATTAACAAAAACCTGCTGTTTCCAGCTACAATAGTCATTTACAACATTAACAATGTCTACAATGTATTTCTAATCAATTTTAAGTTATTTTAATGGAAAACAATGAGCTTTTCTTTCAAAAACAAGGACATTTCTAAGTGACCCCAAACTTGTGAACGGTAATGTGTATATATGTCAGAGCGGTATTGGACTAATAATACACAGTGGAATAGTATATACAGGATATACATATGAGATGGGTGATGTAGTATAGAATACAGGATATACATATGAGATGGGTGACAGTATAGAATACAGTATATACATATGAGATGAGTAATGCAATATTTACACACAATTAAAGTGACTAAGAGACCGTAGAATAGTTCAGAGTACAGTTTACACATATGAGATGAGTAATGCCAGACGTGGAGACATGAGTAAAGTGGCTCGTGTTTCATTTCCTTAAAGTGGCCAGTGATTCCTAATCTATGTCTATAGGCAGCAGCCTCTGATGAGCTGGAGATGGCTGTTTAACAGTCAGTGGTGAAGTATAGAATACAATACTGTGTGCGTGCGTGCAACTTACTGTGGCCGTTGTGGAAGTGTATCTTCTCTTCATCAGGTTCCTGCTTGGCCTTGCTGTAGCCGCACCGCCTGAGAGATTTACCACATACATGATGCTGTATTACTGTCAAGTTACAACACACACATTGCGCACAAACTAAACCACAAATACACACAGGAGAGCAGAGATCCTATATGAGCTGAACCACACACAGGAGAGCAGAGATCCTATATGAGCTAAACCACACATAGGAGAGCAGAGATCCTATATGAGCTAAACCACACACAGGAGAGCAGAGATCCTATATGAGCTAAACCACACACAGGAGAGCAGAGATCCTATATGAGCTAAACCACACACAGGAGAGCAGAGATCCTATATGAGCTAAACCACACACAGGAGAGCAGAGATCCTATATGAGCTAAACCACACACAGGAGAGCAGAGATCCTATAAGGAGCTTTCAACCACACACAGGAGAGCAGAGATCCTATATGAGCTAAACCACACACAGGAGAGCAGATCCTATATGAGCTAAACCACACACAGGAGAGCAGAGATCCCATATGAGCTAAACCACACACAGGAGAGCAGAATCCTATATGAGCTAAACCACACACAGGAGAGTAAGAATTCCATCTCTCTCTCTCTCTCTCTCTCTCTCTCTCTCTCTCTCTCTCTCTCTCTCTCTCTCTCTCTCTCTCTCTCTCTCTCTGCTCTCTCTCTCTGCTCTCTCTCTCTCTGCTCTCTCTGCTCTCTCTCTGCTCTCTCTCTCTGCTCTCTCTCTCTCTGCTCTCTCTCTGCTCTCTCTCTCTGCTCTATCTCTCTTTCTGCTCTCTTGAAGTCTCGATTCTCTGCATAGGGAGCAAACATCCTCTACAGTGGTGCTCCCAAACAAACATCTGAAGTCAATATTATGACAAGATGGACCCGAGATGAAGCAGATGAAAAGTGGAGACATTGATTTTAAATCTGATCCTGTTCACACACAGTGCAGAGCTGCTCCAAATGCCACGACACCATCCACCATACAGGACACAGAGCCTGGAGCTGGGGACTGCGCTGGCTCGGTATTGCTGAGAATATTGGGTTGGCATTTTGAAGGGCAGTCTGGTGATGGGGACTAGGCTTGCCTCCGTGGATGAGGGGAGTTAGGACAGGCACTTTGGAGGGCATCAACAGCAGTAGTATCCCAGTAAGACAGGACAGGGCTGTGGTTGCCTAGGGATGAGTCAGTCAGACACAGTCGGAGGGAGGGGCGATGGAAGATATAGCCTACTTCCCCTTCTATTACCGTTTCATTTCCCCCCGTAGTGACACAATTACATCAGTTTATTAATTAGCATTCTTATCACTCCATCTATTCCCTCATACCTCTATCCCCAACCCCCTGATTCACAAGCATATAACCACTAGAATACTATATAACCACTATAATATAGACCCACATTACACTATATAACCACTAGTATACTATATAACCACTAGAATACTATATAACCACTATTATGTTATATAACCACTATTATACTATATAACCACCATTAAACTATAGAACCACATTACACTATAGAACCACTAGAATACTATATAACCACTATTATATTATATAACCACTATTATACTATATAACCACTATAATATAGACCCACATTACACTATATAACCACTAGTATACTATATAACCACTAGAATACTATATAACCACTATTATGTTATATAACCACTATTATACTATATAACCACCATTAAACTATAGAACCACATTACACTATAGAACCACTAGAATACTATATAACCACTATTATATTATATAACCACTATTATACTATATAGCCACTATAATATAGACCCACATTACACTATATAACCACTAGTATACTATATAACCACTATTATACTATATAACCACTATTATGTTATATAACCACTATTATACTATATAACCACCATTAAACTATAGAACCATACTATAGAACCACATTACACTATATAACCACTAGATACTACTATAGAACCACTATTATAACTATAGAATACTATATAACCACTATTAAATAGAACCACCATTAAACTACAGAACCACATTACACTATATAACCACTATTATACTATATAACCACTATTATACTATATAACCACCTTTAAACTATAGAACCACATTACACTATATAACCACTAGAATACTATATAACCACTATTATACTATATAGCCACTATTATACTATATAACCACCATTAAGCTATAGAACCACATTACACTTTATAAACACTATTTATTTATACAAATAAAAATCCTATTAACATATATATCCACTATATAACCACTGTTATACTATATAACCACTAACAATACTATAGAACCACCATTATACTATCAAAACCACTATTATACTATATAGCCATCATTACACTATATAGCCACTATTATACTATATAATCACTAGAATACTAAATAACCTCTGAGTATACTATATAACCACTAACAATACTATATAACCACTAACAATCCTATATAACCACTATTATACTATAAAAAGCCACTATTATGCTGTAGAACGACTATTATACTATACAACCACTATTATACTATATAATCACTATGTTATACTATATAACCACAAACAATGCTACATAGCCACTGTTATGCTATATAACCGCTATTATACTATATAAATGACTAACAATGCTATAGAACCACTATTATACTATATAACCACTATTGTACTAAATAGCCACTATTATACTATATAAATCCACTATTATACAATAAAACCACTAACAATACTAATATAACCACTATATACTATAGAACCACTATAATATAGACCCACATTACACTATATAACCACTATTATACTATATAACCACCATTAAACTATAGAACCACATTACACTATATAGCCACTATTATACTATATAATCACTAGAATACTAAATACTATAGAACCACTTACAATACTATAGAACCACTATTATAGCATATAGCCACCATTATACTATATAACCGCTATTATACTATATAAACACTAACAATACTATAGAACCACTATTATGCTATATAACCACTATTATTGCTAAATAGCCACTATTATACTATATAACCACTATAATGGACCCACATTACACTATATAACCATGAATACTATGTAATACTATTATACTATATAACCACCATTAAATATAACCACATTACAATATAGAACCACTAGAATACTATATAACCACAAAAAAAAATTCTCCCCTAAATCATATGTTTGTTTACCCCATTTTCTCCCCAATTTCGTGGTATCCAATTGTTTAGTAGCTACCATCTTGTCTCATCGCTACAACTTCCGTACAGCTCGGGAGAGACGAAGGTTGAAAGTCATGCGTCCTCCGATACACAACCCAACCAAGCCGCACTGCTTCTTAACACAGCGTGCATCCAACCCGGAAGCCAGCCGCAGCTGTCGGAGGAAACACTGTGCACCTGGCAGCCTTGGTTAGCTATAGTTCATTCCCCCCCCACATCCTGATGTTCCCAGACTGCTGTTGTAAATCAATACATCCATGATGATACTGCTGTTGTAAATCAATACATCCACAATGATACTGCTGTTGTAAATCAATACATCCACAATGATACTGCTGTTGTAAATCAATACATCCACAATGATACTGCTGTTGTAAATCAATACATCCACAATGATACTGCTGTTGTAAATCAATACATCCTGATGTTCCCAGACTGCCGTTGTAAATCAATACATCCATGATGATACTGCTGCTGTAAATCAATACATAGACAGGTAAAACCCAGAAACAGTAGACAGGTAAAACACAGAAACAGTAGACGGGTAAAACACAGAAACAGTAGACAGGTAAAACAGTAGACAGGTAAAACCCAGAAACAGTTGACAGGTAAAACAGTAGACAGGTAAAACCCAGAAACAGTAGACGGGTAAAACACAGAAACAGTAGACAGGTAAAACACAGAAACAGTAGACAGGTAAAACACAGAAACAGTAGACAGGTAAAACACAGAAACAGTAGACGGGTAAAACAGTAGACAGGTAAAACACAGAAACAGTAGACAGGTAAAACACAGAAACAGTAGACAGGTAAAACAGTAGACAGGTAAAACACAGAAACAGTAGACAGGTAAAACCCAGACACAGTAGTCAGGTAAAACCCAGAAACAGTAGACAGGTAAAACCCAGAAACAGTAGACATGTAAAACAGTAGACAGGTAAAACACAGAAACAGTAGACAGGTAAAACCCAGAAACAGTAGACAGGTAAAACCCAGAAACAGTAGACGGGTAAAACACAGAAACAGTAGACAGGTAAAACACAGAAACAGTAGACAGGTAAAACACAGAAACAGTAGACAGGTAAAACACAGAAACAGTAGACAGGTAAAACACAGAAACAGTAGACAGGTAAAACACAGAAACAGTAGACAGGTAAAACCCAGAAACAGTAGACAGGTAAAACACAGAAACAGTAGACGGGTAAAACAGTAGACAGGTAAAACACAGAAACAGTAGACAGGTAAAACACAGAAACAGTAGACAGGTAAAACAGTAGACAGGTAAAACACAGAAACAGTAGACAGGTAAAACCCAGACACAGTAGTCAGGTAAAACCCAGAAACAGTAGACAGGTAAAACCCAGAAACAGTAGACATGTAAAACAGTAGACAGGTAAAACACAGAAACAGTAGACAGGTAAAACCCAGAAACAGTAGACAGGTAAAACCCAGAAACAGTAGACGGGTAAAACACAGAAACAGTAGACAGGTAAAACACAGAAACAGTAGACAGGTAAAACACAGAAACAGTAGACAGGTAAAACACAGAAACAGTAGACAGGTAAAACACAGAAACAGTAGACAGGTAAAACACAGAAACAGTAGACAGGTAAAACCCAGAAACAGTAGACAGGTAAAACACAGAAACAGTAGACGGGTAAAACACAGAAACAGTAGACAGGTAAAACACAGAAACAGTAGACAGGTAAAACACAGAAACAGTAGACAGGTAAAACACAGAAACAGTAGACAGGTAAAACACAGAAACAGTAGACAGGTAAAACCCAGAAACAGTAGACAGGTAAAACACAGAAACAGTAGACGGGTAAAACACAGAAACAGTAGACAGGTAAAACAGTAGACAGGTAAAACACAGAAACAGTTGACAGGTAAAACAGTAGACAGGTAAACACAGAAACAGTAGACGGGTAAAACACAGAAACAGTAGACAGGTAAAACACAGAAACAGTAGACAGGTAAAACACAGAAACAGTAGACAGGTAAAACACAGAAACAGTAGACGGGTAAAACAGTAGACAGGTAAAACACAGAAACAGTTGACAGGTAAAACAGTAGACAGGTAAACACAGAAACAGTAGACGGGTAAAACACAGAAACAGTAGACAGGTAAAACACAGAAACAGTAGACAGGTAAAACACAGAAACAGTAGACAGGTAAAACACAGAAACAGTAGACGGGTAAAACAGTAGACAGGTAAAACACAGAAACAGTAGACAGGTAAAACACAGAAACAGTAGACAGGTAAAACAGTAGACAGGTAAAACACAGATACAGTAGACAGGTAAAACAGTAGACAGGTAAAACAGTAGACAGGTAAAACAGTAGACAGGTAAAACAGTAGACAGGTAAAACACAGAAACAGTAGACAGGTAAAACACAGAAACAGTAGACAGGTAAAACCCAGAAACAGTAGACAGGTAAAACCCAGAAACAGTAGACAGGTAAAACCCAGACACAGTAGACAGGTAAAACCCAGAAACAGTAGACAGGTAAAACCCAGAAACAGTAGACATGTAAAACAGTAGACAGGTAAAACCCAGAAACAGTAGACAGGTAAAACCCAGAAACAGTAGACAGGTAAAACCCAGAAACAGTAGACGGGTAA
>NW_025754595.1:0-7500 GCF_021184085.1 Oncorhynchus gorbuscha | reverse complement strand
ACTGACAGTCCGTCTTCCCCTTAGATAATAAAGGTGACTGACAGTCAATCTTTCCTTAGATAATAAGCAGACTGACAGTCAATCTCCCCTAGATAATAAGCAGACTGACAGTCAATCTCCCCCTTAGATAATAAGCAGACTGACAGTCCGTCTCCCTTAGATAATAAGCAGACTCAGGTATTGTTTGAAGTGAGAATGAGAGACCATGGACAATGAATGAGAAAGTAACACAGTAGACATGTCTGATATGGACAGATGGGAGTTGATGGGAGTTTAGAAAGAACTCATCAGTAGGTCCCTATCTGATACAGACAGAGGATACGCTGACGAGACGTGTGTGTGTGTGTGGTGTGTGTGTGTATGCGTACATGTGTGTGTGTGTGTGTGTCTGTGTGAGAGAGAGAAAGTGTGTGTTTCACTCTGGATTAGTGATTCTGATCACTGACTTCTATTATCTGTGACGCTCTGGAGATTCAGAAGAGAGACGAATATACAAAGGCAATTGAGAAAATTTAATGAATTCCAATGAATATGCAGATTGGGTTGAATCACAAGATAGCTACGAGTCCATATTTAGAAAGCGATTTTTGGGGGGTGACAAAGAAAAAATAAATAATAATACAATCATTCAGTCAATGAGGGTTCATTCCATTTGTAAGTCTGGTTCTGTCCTCCTGACTCCATGATGTAGTCAGAACCAAGCACAGTTGGTTCCAGAGAGACGAAAGTAGTAGAGAGACTCCTGACTATTCTCACCAGTAGGGTGACTCGGGGCTCTGTCTAGTGCACAGACACACCAGACATGGTTTTGTGGTGTAGTTTTAACCGTTGGTCTTTAAGGGGACAGAGTTTTTCTTCTTCCCACTAGTGAGGTGTGAAGACTGGACACTGGTGTTTGAACTGATCCGGGGTCACAGGGTCTCACTGGTCCATGTCCGGAGAGAGAGACAGAGAGAGCGAGAGAGAGAGAGACACAGAGATAGAGAGATAGAGAGAGAGAGATATAGAGATAGAGAGAGATAGATATATAGAGATAGATATATAGATAGATATATAGATAGAAACAGAGGGCAGAGAGACCGAGAGAGAGAGAGAGATAGAGAGAGAGAGAGATAGAGATAGAGAGGGAGATAGGGAGAGATAGAGACAGATATATAGAGAGAGAGAGATAGAGAGAGAGAGAGATAGAGAGATATATAGAGAGAGATTATCTCTCTGGTCTGAAAGTCAACTCTACTTGCCAAGCTATGAAATCTACCTCAAAGTCCTTTTTACTTTAAACATTAACCCCTGCAGCTTTCACAGGAAAATTATAACAGTCCATGTAAGACAGCCTGTACTGACTAAACCCAGAGTTTCACTGCATTAAATCTCAAACCTTTTCTCTGTCTTTGACCCTGGAAAGGGGGATGCCAGGGTTATGATGGAGCAGTAATGCACCACAAGAGGGCCGCCTTTTGTTGTAGGTATCCCAAGGTCTTCGCCTGGTTTGGAGTGTTTCACAGAGTGAAAGGCAGGCCTCTTATATATATGGCCGTCTGAAATGAATGAAACACACAAGAAATGCCGAGGGAATTTGTGATGGACGCCAAATACGAGGAAAACACCTCGGACAAAGAGGAGAAGAAGAAGAAAGCATGGACACGTTTCTATTATCTGACACGTTCCTTGTGGAATTCAACAGATTCAATGGTACGTATCCTTGGGATGGTTTTTGTTATGTTGGGTATAAGGTAATATATAGGTAATAGGTAATAGGTAATAGGTAATATTTAGGTATTAGGTAATATAGGTAATAGGTAATATAGGTAATAGGTAATATATAGGTAATAGGTAATATATAGGTAATAGGTAATAGGTAATAGTAAATTATTTAGGTAATAGGTAATATATAGGTAATAGGTAATATATAGGTAATAGGTAATATATAGGTAATAGGTAATATATAGGTAATAGGCAATTAATAGGCAATAGGTACTAGGTAATATATAGGTAATATGTAATATATAGGTAATAGGTAATATATAGGTACAGGTAATATATGGTACAGGTAATATATAGGTAATAGGTCATTGGTAATAGGTAATATATAGGTAATAGGTAATATATATGTAATAGGTAATATATAGGTAATAGGTAATAGGTAATATATAGGTAATAGGTAATATATAGGTAATAGGTAATACAAAGGTAATAGGTAATACATAGGTAATAGGTAATATATAGGTAATAGGTAATATATAGGTAATAGGTAATATATAGGTAATATGTAATAGGTAATATATAGGTAATAGATAATATATAGGTAATAGGTAATATATAGGTAATAGGTAATATATAGGTATTAGGTAATATATAGGTAATAGGTAATAGGTAATATATAGGTAATAGGTAATATATAAAGTAATATAGGTAATAGGTAATAGGTAATATATAGGTAATAGGTAATATATAGGTAATATAGGTAATAAGTAATAGGTAATAGGTAATTACTGTGGTAATAAAATACAGGTATGTGTTCCATGTTTCATTGTTTGTTGTGGACAGTATATCTAAGCCTACATTCTTACAGTGCTGTGTAGGTGTGTGTGTTTGTGGTGGACAGTATATCTAAGCCTACATTCTTACAGTGCTGTGTAGGTGTGTGTGTGTTTGTTGTGGACAGTATATCTAAGCCTACATTCTTACAGTGCTGTGTAGGTGTGTGTGTTTTTGTGGTGGACAGTATATCTAAGCCTACATTCTTACAGTGCTGTGTAGGTGTGTGTGTGTTTGTTGTGGACAGTATATCTAAGCCTACATTCTTACAGTGCTGTGTAGGTGTGTGTGTTTGTGGTGGACAGTATATCTAAGCCTACATTCTTACAGTGCTGTGTAGGTGCGTGTGTGTGTTTGTGGTGGACAGTATATCTAAGCCTGCTCGTTGACAGGACAATGCTGTTTTAATGGTGACCATTGTCTCAGATGTAACTTGATCATCCTACTCAGTAACCTCTCCCTGAACTCACGCTCATGCAGGATTACTAAATGAACCAAAACAAGTTAAACAATCAATAGAAGGATGTGGGGCAGATCAGTGGGTCTGTGCTCTGCTTTACATTCTTACAGTGCTGTGTGTGTGTGTGTGTGTGTGTTTTTGTGTGTGTGTTTGTATGTGTTAGTGTTTTTGTGTGTGTGTGTGTGTGTGTGTGTGTGTGTGTGTGTGTGTGTGTGTGTGTGTGTGTGTGTGTGTGTGTGTGTGTGTGTGTGTGTGTTTTGTTTCTTATCCTATTATCTCCCAGACCTTCATCCTCCCAGGGATGATTCCATATTTCAGTCATATTATGGTGTTTCTTTATAAAACGGCACTTGTGCCAACTTGGAAGGAAGAAGATGAAGGGAAGATGGTGAGAGGAAGATGGTGAGAGAAGGGGGATTTTCAAGGGACACACTACATACACTCACACACACGTAATATATGCCATTTAGCAGACGCTTTTATCCAAAGCGACTTACAGTCATGTGTGCATACATTCTACGTATGGGTGGTCCCGGGGATCGAACCCACTACCCCTGGCGTTACAGCGCCATGCTCTACCAACTGAGCTACAGAAGGACCACATGCATATAGACGCAACACACACACACACACACACACACACACACACACACACACACACACACACACACACACACACACACACACACACACACACACACACACACACACACACACACACACACACACACACACACACACACACCACACACACACACACACACACACACTCCACTCTGCTGCTACTCTGTTCATTATCTATCCTGATTGCCTAGTCACTTGTACACCTGCCTACACTACCGTTCAAAAGTTTGGGGTCACTTAGACATTTCCTTGTTTTGAAAGAAAAGGACATTTTTCGTCCATTAAAAATAACATAAAATTGATCAGAAATAAAGTGTAGACATTGTTAATGTTGTAAATGACTATAGTAGCTATAGTAGCTGGAAACAGATGATATTTAATGGAATATCTACATAGGCGTACAGAGGCTCATTATCAGCAACCATCACTCCTGTGTTCCAATGGCACGTTGTTTTAGCTAATCCAAGTTTATCATTTTAAGGCTAATTGATCATTAGAAAACCCTTTGTAATTACGTTAGCACAGCTGAGAAAGCTGTTGTTCTGATTAAAGACAATAAAACTGTCCTTCTTTAGACTAGTTGAGTATCTGTCACGAATCCCGCTTCCTGACTCTGTGTTTGCCTGTGTTTCTGTCCTGGAGTGTGTTTCCGGTGTCCTGGAACGCACCCTGTCACGGATTGCCAGGCGAATTAGCTTACGGGAGATCGATGTTCACCACGCACCTGTATCCCATCAGTAATCTGCACACCTGTCTAGTCATCACCTCTCCCCTTCCAAAAGCTCTGACCTGACATCCATTCCCTGCCGGATCGTTAGCCATGAACAGTATGTTGTGCCATAGTATCAGCCTCAAGTTGGGTGGAATTTGTTTGTTGTTTTTTTACGTATTGCTTGCCTTAAACTTACCTCCGTTTGTTCTGTCTTCAGTTACTCACCCGGATCATTTACCCCATTCCCGCCTGGTCGTCGGAGGATTCCGCTACCCCATTGGATCCACCTATTTACTCCCATCAACTCACCACCGCTGCCCGCTGCGCCACCTGGATATATCTACCCATTCACATTCACTTGTAAATAAATACTCACCTTCTTCCTACTCTCCTTGTCCTGGTCTGCTTCTGGGTTTGATTTTGAAAGAACGTGACAGCATCAGCATTTGTTCGATTACAGGCTCAAAATGGCCAGAAACAAAGACCTTTCTTCTGAAACTCATCAGTCTATTCGTGTTCTGAGAAATTAAGGCTATTCCATGTGAGAAATTGCCAAGGAACTGAACATCTTGTACAACACTGTGAACTACTCCCTTCACAGAACAGGTAAAACTGGCTCTAACCAGAATAGAAAGAGAAGTGGAAGGCCCCGGTGCACAACTGAGCAAGAGGACAAGTACATTAGTGTCAAGTTTGAGAAACACCTCGCAAGTCCTCAACTGGCAGCTTCATTAAATATTACCCGCAAAACACCAGTCTCAACATCAAGAGGCGACTACAGGATGCTCTACGCTCTCAACCCACTCGATAATACCACTACCCCCCATTCTCTCTCTCTCTCCTCTCTGTCTCTGTCTCTGTCTCTGTCTCTGTCTCTGTCTCTGTCTCTCTCTCTCTCTACTCTCCTTCTCTCTACTCCCCCTCTTCTCTCTCTCTCCCTCTGTCTCTGTCTCTGTCTCTCTCTCTCTCTCTACTCTCCTTCTCTCTACTCCCCCTCTTCTCTCTCTCTCCCTCTCTCTTTCTCTTTCTCTTTCATTCTCGTATTCTCTAGTTCTCTTTCTCTCATTCTCTACTTCTCTCTCTCTCGTTCTCTAATTCTCTACTTCTCTTCCTATCTCGTTCTCTACTTCTCTGTCTCTCTGTCTCTCTCTCTCTCTACTCTCCTCTTCTCTCTACTCCCCCTCTTCTCTCTCTCCCTCTCTCTTTTCTCTTTCATTCTCTCGTTCTCTCATTCTCTACTTCTTTCTCACTCGTTCTCTAACTCTCTCTCGTTCTCTAATTCTCTAGTCCTCTGTCTCTCTCCAATCTCTGTGGATGATGTAATGTATCCTTCAGGAAGGAGAGAAGTCAGCTCTTTGTTTTGTTGTTGCTCCGGACATAATAACGTCATAACTTATTCACAACAGCGGGTCAGTTCTGGGTCCTATCGGTAGCAGTGGCTGTGCCGATAATATAGTAGTCATGTATTAATATTATTGTAGACTTAAATAAAGTTGGGTAATACATTAAAGTAAAATAAGAACAAGCCCAAGGCTATCATGAGGATGGTAGTCACTTTAGGACAAACTGTCTTTTTTCATGAGAGAATTGTCACTTATGGGAACACGTCATGTGTATGTGAAAATATTACTGTTCTCAGATTTGTTTTATTCCTAGATTTCAGATCTGTATGAACATATTATATATATATATATTTATTTTTTTAAAGGGGAAAACACAATATATTAATGTTTATCTGGAATGGAATGTTCTTATTATCAGAACTCAGGATAAGACCCAGATGCAGACAGCTAGAGTCACAGATGTACTGACCCAAACAGAGACCCAAATGCAGACAGCTAGAGTCACAGATGTTTACTGACCCAAACAGGCACCCAAATGCAGACAGCTAGAGTCACAGATGTTTATTTACCCAAACAGAAGCCCAAATGCAGACAGCTAGAGTCACAGATGTTTATTGACCCAAACAGACAAAAATACAGGTCAAGGACAGACAGAGGGCAGAGGTCAGAGGGCAGAGTCAGTAGTACAGAACAGCAGGCAGGCTCAGCTTCCAGGACAGACAGAGGTCCGTAACCAGGGCAAGAGTCAGTAGGTACAGAACAGCAGACAGGCTCAACTTCCAGGACAGACAGAGGTCCGTAACCCAGGGCAGAGTCAGTAAGGTACAGAACAGCAGGCAGGCTCAGCTTCAGGACAGACAGAGTCCGTAACCCAGGGCAGAGTCAGTAAGGTACAGAACAGCAGGCAGGCTCAGCATCAGTACAGGCAGAGGTCAGAGGGCAGATGTCAGAGGGCAGAGTCAGTAAGGTACAGAACAGCAGGCAGGCTCAGCTTCAGGACAGACAGAGGTCGTAACCCAGGGGCAGAGTCAGTAAGGTACAGAACAGGCAGGCTCAGCTTCGAGTACAGGCCGAGGTCAGAGGGCAGATGTCAGAGGGCAGAGTCAGTAAGGTACAGGGTAGCAGGCAGGCTCAGCTTCAGTACAGGCCGAGGAGTTCGTAATCGAGTCAGTGTCGAGTAGGTACAGACCGGCAGAGCAGGCTCGGGGTCAGGGCAGGCAGAATGGTCAGAGGGCAGAGGTCAGGGGCAGAGTCAGTAAGGTACAGACCGGCAGGCAGGCTCGAGGGCAGGCAGAATGGTCAGAACCGAGGAAACTAGGAAACAGAGCTTGAGAAAGCAGGAAGACTGGAAAACACACTAGTAAGACCTGACAAGTCAAAACGAACTGGCAACCGACCAACAGAGAACACAGGTATAAATACACTGGGGATAATGAGGAAGATGATGGGTGATACCTGGAGGGGGGGTGGAGACAATCACAAAGACAGGTGAAACAGATCAGGGTGTGACACTCATCCTGTGTATCGACTGTGATATGTGGTTGTCTCACCTAGATATTTTAAGATGAATGCACTTACTGTAAGTCGCTCTGGATAAAAGCACCTGGTAAATGACAAAAGTGTCAAATATAAACATTTTACATACAGACCTCATATAACTGTATTTCATGTATCATCTGTACATTTATTTTATAATTTTGTTCTTTGTTACATTTGTAAAACCTAGCAGCTCTTCGTATTTCTGAGAGTGAGGTTGATATAGCCTATTATCACACCCTGATCTGTTTCACCTGTCTTTGTGATTGTCTCCACCCCCCTCCCTG
>NW_025754594.1:0-8912 GCF_021184085.1 Oncorhynchus gorbuscha | reverse complement strand
CATGTTTTATTTGTATTTGTATTTTTTATTTCACCTTTATTTAACCAGGTAGGCCAGTTGAGAACACCTTTATTTAACCAGGTAGGCTAGTTGAGAACACCTTTATTTAACCAGGTAGGCTAGTTGAGAACACCTTTATTTAACCAGGTAGGCTAGTTGAGAACACCTTTTATTTAACCAGGTAGGCTAGTTGAGAACACCTTTATTTAACCAGGTAGGCTAGTTGAGAACACCTTTATTTAACCAGGTAGGCTAGTTGAGAACACCTTTATTTAACCAGGTAGGCTAGTTGAGAACACCTTTATTTAACCAGGTAGGCTAGTTGAGAACACCTTTATTTAACCAGGTAGGCTAGTAGAGAACACCTTTTATTTAACCAGGTAGGCTAGTTGAGAACACCTTTATTTAACCAGGTAGGCTAGTTGAGAACACCTTTATTTAACCAGGTAGGCTAGTAGAGAACACCTTTTATTTAACCAGGTAGGCTAGTTGAGAACACCTTTATTTAACCAGGTAGGCTAGTTGAGAACACCTTTATTTAACCAGGTAGGCCAGTTGAGAACACCTTTATTTAACCAGGTAGGCCAGTTGAGAACACCTTTATTTAACCAGGTAGGCCAGTTGAGAACACCTTTATTTAACCAGGTAGGCCAGTTGAGAACACCTTTATTTAACCAGGTAGGCCAGTTGAGAACACCTTATTTAACCAGGTAGGGCCAGTTGAGAACACCTTTATTTAACCAGGTAGGCCAGTTGAGAACACCTTTATTTAACCAGGTAGGCTAGTTGAGAACAAGTTCTCATTTGCAACTGCGACCTGGCCAAGATAAAGCATAGCAGTGTGAACAGACAACACAGAGTTACACATGGAGTAAACAATTAACAAGTCAATAACACAGTAGAAAAAAATGGGCAGTCTATATACAATGTGTGCAAAAGGCATGAGGAGGTAGGCGAATAATTACAATTTAGCAGATTAACACTGGAGTGATAGGCAGGGCAGGATGGATATAGCTGAGGAAGTACAGCTCCCGCTCAGCCCAGTCAAAACTGTTCGCTGCCCTGGCCCCCCAATGGTGGAACAAACTCCCTCACGACGCCAGGACAGCGGAGTCAATCACCACCTTCCGGAGACACCTGAAACCCCACCTCTTTAAGGAATACCTAGGATAGGATAAGTAATCCCTCTCACCCCACCCCCCCTAAGTTTTAGATGCACTATTGTTAAGTGACTGTCCCACTGGATGTCATAAGGTGAATGCACCAATTTGTAAGTCGCTCTGGATAAGAGCGTCTGCTAAATGACTTAAATGTAAATGTATATAGGTCTATAACAGTTTGGGTCCAGGGTGTCTCCCCCTTTGAAGAGTGGGATGACTGCGGCAGCTTTCCAATCCTTGGGGATCTCAGACGATATGAAAGAGAAGTTGAACAGGCTGGTAATAGGGGTTGCGACAATGGCGGCAGATAGTTTCAGAAATAGAGGGTCCAGATTGTCAAGCCCAGCTGATTTGTACGGGTCCAGGTTTTGCAGCTCTTTCAGAACATCTGCTATCTGGATTTGGGTAAAGGAGAACCTGGAGAGGCTTGGGCGAGGAGCTCAGGCCCTGAAGCCAGGATATGCATATAATTGGTACCATTGGAAAGAAAACACTTTGAAGTTTGTAGAAATGTTGTAGACTATAACACATTAGATATGGTAGGGGAAAACCCAATGAAAAACCAACCGGAATATTTTTTTTCTTTGAGAGCCCATGCTCTTCCAATAGAATGTATAGGGGAAAAAATCTATCTAGGTTCTCGGTTCTAAAGGATGGCACATCCTGCAGCTCTGGTTCTAAAGGATGGTACATACTGCAGCTCCAGATATAAAGGATGGTACATACTGCAGCTCCAGATATAAAGGATGGTACCTACTGCAGCTCCAGATATAAAGGATGGTACCTACTGCAGCTCCAGATATAAAGGATGGTACCTACTGCAGCTCTAGATATAAAGGATGGTACCTACTGCAGCTCCAGATATAAAGGATGGTACATACTGCAGCTCCAGATATAAAGGATGGTACCTACTGCAGCTCCAGATATAAAGGATGGTACCTACTGCAGCTCCAGATATAAAGGATGGTACCTACTGCAGCTCCAGATATAAAGGATGGTACCTACTGCAGCTCTAGATATAAAGGATGGTACCTACTGCAGCTCCAGATATAAAGGATGGTACATACTGCAGCTCCAGATATAAAGGATCGTACCTACTGCAGCTCTAGATATAAAGGATGGTACCTACTGCAGATATGGTTCTAAGGGATGGTACCTACTGCAGCTCTAGATATAAAGGATGGTACAAACTGTAGCACTATGTGTAAAGGATGGTACCTACTGCAGCTCTGGTTCTAAAGATGGTACCTACTGCAGCTCCAGATATAAAGGGTGGTACCTACTGCAGCTCTAGATATAAAGGATGGTACATGCTGCAGCTCTAGATATAAAGGATGGTACATACTGCAGCTCTAGATATAAAGGATGGTACATACTGCAGCTCTAGATATCAAGGATGGTACATACTGCAGCTCTCAGTTTCTGAAACGCTGTGTCTCTAGCTCACCTAGCGTACTAGAGCACCTGTAGCATACTCCTGGGCTACAATTACCCGGGCCCACGACCGGTCTGTCGATGTCACCGCATGAAGAGGAATAAACAGACTCACCCCATCGCGACGTCCCCCAAAGGTTAACTCTCTAGCCCTCGCTATCTCCCTGCTTGCTAATTCGGCCTGCTAACGGCTAGCTTGTCTAGCCCGGGCCTACGAACTGTTAGCTTGATAGCACAGGCCTGCTAACCGTCTGAAACACCGCGTCCCAAACACTCTCGGAACCCATTTACTTTCTATCTCTTTTTGATTTTTATTTTGTTTATACCTTCCGGAAACCTGCCTCACCCACTGTGATACGGAATCGCTATTACTTTTAATTTTAATTTTATTTTTATGACTCACTCAAGAACCTCCAGACGCTAACCAGCTAACTAGCTACAAGCTATCTAGTCATTGTTAGTTTCTTTTTAAACCTGGATAACACTCGCCAGTCCAGCTTCCCTTCCCTGCCCATCCACTGCTTCCCCCTGGACACTGATCTCTTGGCTACATAGCTGACGCACACTGGACTTTCCATTAATCACGGTACTCCTTTCTGCTTGTTTGTTTTATCTGTCGGCCCAGTTGCCTAGTCAACGCCATTTTATCTGCTGTTTGTTGTGCTAGCTGATTAGCCTCGCCTACTGTTTTTAGCTAGCTTTCCCAATTCAACACCTGTGATTACTGTATGCCTCGCTGTATGTCTCTCTCAAATGTCAATATGCCTTGTATACTGTTGTTCAGGTTAGTTATCATTGTTTTCGTTCACAATGGAGCCCCTAGATCCACTCTGCATACCCCTGTTACCTCCTTTGTCCCACCTCCCACACATGCGGTGACCTCACCCATTACAACCAGCATGTCCAGAGATGCAACCTCTCTCATCATCACCCAGTGCCTGGGCTTACCTCCGCTGTACCCGCACCCCTGTCTGCACATTATGCCCTGAATATATTCTACCATGCCCAGAAACCTGCTCCTCTTATCCTCTGCCCCCAACGCTCTAGGCGGCCAGTTTTGATAGCCTTTAGCCGCACCCTCATATTACTCCTTCTCTGTTCCGCGGGTGATGTGGAGGTAAACCCAGGCCCTGCATGTCCCCAGGTACCCTCATTTGTTGACTTCTGTGATCGAAAAAGCCTTGGTTTTATGCATGTCAACATCAGAAGCCTCCTCCCTAAGTTTGTTTTACTCACTGCTTTAGCACACTCTGCTAACCCTGATGTCCTTGCCGTGTCTGAATCCTGGCTCAGGAAGGCCACCAAAAATTCAGAGACTTCCATACCCAACTATAACATCTTCCGTCAAGATAGAACTGCCAAAGGGGCGGAGTCGCAGTCTACTGCAGAGATAGCCTGCAAGGTAATGTCATACTTTCAGGTCCATACCCAAACAGTTTGAACTACTAATTTTGAAAATGACTCTCTCCAGAAATAAGTCTCTCACTGTTGCCGCCTGCTACCGACCACCCTCAGCTCCCAGCTGTGCCCTGGACACCATTTGTGAATTGATCGCCCCCCATCTAGCTTCAGAGTTTGTTCTGTTAGGTGACCTAAACTGGGATATGCTTAACACCCCGGCAGTCCTACAATCTAAGCTAGATGCCCTCAATCTCACTCAAATCATCAAGGAACCCACCAGGTACAACCCTAACTCTGTAAACAAGGGCACCCTCATAGACGTCATCCTGACCAACTGGCCCTCCAAATACACCTCCGCTGTCTTCAACCAGGATCTCAGCGACCACTGCCTCATTGCCTGTATCCGCCACGGAGCCGCAGTCAAACGACCACCCCTCATCACTGTCAAACGCTCCCTAAAACACTTCTGTGAGCAGGCCTTTCTAATCGACCTGGCCCGGGTATCCTGGAAGGTCATTGACCTAATCCCGTCAGTTGAGGATGCCTGGTCATTCTTTAAAAGTAACTTCCTCACCATTTTAGATAAGCATGCTCCGTTCAAAAAATGCAGAACCAAGAACAGATACAGCCCTTGGCCCAGAAACATCCTGTGGCGGACTGCAATAGCATCGAATAGCCCCCGTGATATGCAACTGTTCAGGGAAGTCAGGAACCAATACACGCAGTCAGTCAGGAAAGCTAAGGCCAGCTTCTTCAGGCAGAAGTATGCATCCTGTAGCTCCAACTCCAAAAAGTTCTGGGACACTGTGAAGTCCATGGAGAACAAGAGCACCTCCTCCCAGCTGCCCACTGCACTGAGGCTAGGTAACACGGTCTCCACCGATAAATCCATGATTATCGAAAACTTCAATAAGCACTTGTCAACGGCTGGCCATGCCTTCCGCCTGGCTACTCCAACCTCGGCCAACAGCTCTGGCCCCCCCCGCAGCTCCTCGCCCAAGCCTCTCCAGGTTCTCCTTTACCCAAATCCAGATAGCAGATGTTCTGAAAGAGCTGCAAAACCTGGACCCGTACAAATCAGCTGGGCTTGACAATCTGGACCCTCTATTTCTGAAACTATCTGCCGCCATTGTCGCAACCCCTATTACCATCCTGTTCAACCTCTCTTTCATATCGTCTGAGATCCCCAAGGATTGGAAAGCTGCCGCAGTCATCCCCCCTCTTCAAAGGGGGAGACACCCTGGACCCAAACTGTTATAGACCTATATCCATCCTGCCCTGTCTATCTAAGGTCTTCGAAAGCCAAGTCAACAAACAGGTCACTGACCATCTCGAATCCCACCGTACCTTCTCCGCTGTGCAATCTGGTTTCCGAGCCGGTCACGGGTGCACCTCAGCTACACTCAAGGTACTAAACGATATCATAATCGCCATCGATAAAAGACAGTACTGTGCAGCCGTCTTCATCGACCTCGCCAAGGCTTTCGACTCTGTCAATCACCATATTCTTATCGGCAGACTCAATAGCCTCGGTTTTTCGGATGACTGCCTTGCCTGGTTCACCAATTACTTTGCAGACAGAGTTCAGTGTGTCAAATCGGAGGGCATGCTGTCCAGTCCTCTGGCAGTCTCTGTGGGGTGCCACAGGGTTCAATTCTCGGGCCGACTCTTTTCTCTGTATATATCAATGATGTTGCTCTTGCTGCGGGCGATTCCCTGATCCACCTCTACGCAGACGACACCATTCTATATACTTTTGGCCCGTCATTGGACACTGTGCTATCTAACCTCCAAACGAGCTTCAATGCCATACAGCACTCCTTCCTTGGCCTCCAACTGCTCTTAAACGCGAGTAAAACCAAATGCATGCTTTTCAACCAATCGCTGCCTGCACCCGCATGCCCGACTAGCATCACCACCCTGGATGGTTCCGACCTTGAATATGTGGACACCTATAAGTACCTAGGTGTCTGGCTAGACTGCAAACTCTCCTTCCAGACTCACATCAAACATCTCCAATCGAAAATCAAATCAAGAGTCGGCTTTCTATTCCGCAACAAAGCCTCCTTCACTCATGCCGCCAAGCTTACCCTAGTAAAACTGACTATCCTACCGATCCTCGACTTCGGCGATGTCATCTACAAAATGGCTTCCAACAATCTACTCAGCAAACTGGATGCAGTCTATCACAGTGCCATCCGTTTTGTCACTAAAGCACCTTATACCACCCACCACTGCGACTTGTATGCTCTAGTCGGCTGGCCCTCACTACATATTCGTCGCCAGACCCACTGGCTCCAGGTCATCTACAAGTCCATGCTAGGTAAAGCTCCGCCTTATCTCAGTTCACTGGTCACGATGGCAACACCCATCCGCAGCACGCGCTCCAGCAGGTGTATCTCACTGATCATCCCTAAAGCCAACACCTCATTTGGCCGCCTTTCGTTCCAGTACTCTGCTGCCTGTGACTGGAACGAACTGCAAAATCGCTGAAGTTGGAGACTTTTATCTCCTCACCAACTTCAAACATCAGCTATCCGAGCAGCTAACCGATCGCTGCAGCTGTACATAGTCTATTGGTAAATAGCCCATCCATTTTCACCTACCTCATCCCCATACTGTTTTTATACTGTTTTTTATTTATTTACTTTTCTGCTCTTTTGCACACCAATATCTCTACCTGTACATGACCATCTGATCATTTATCATCTGATCAAAATTGTATTATTCGCCTACCTCCTCATGCCTTTTGCACACATTGTATATAGACTGCCCATTTTTTTTCCTACTGTGTTATTGACTTGTTAATTGTTTACTCCATGTGTAACTCTGTGTTGTCTGTTCACACTGCTATGCTTTATTTTGGCCAGGTCGCAGTTGCAAATGAGAACTTGTTCTCAACTAGCCTACCTGGTTAAATAAAGGTGAAATAAAATAAAAAATAAATAAAAATAATTCAAGAGCCGTTTTCTCAAAAGTGGGGTTACTAGTTTATCAACTTTCAAAGCACAATTACTTTCCCATTGTTCCTCAACTGTAGTGTAGGATGTACCATTTTCTACCTGGACGGTCACGTTTGATAAAAGTAGCTGCCGACTGAACCAGCATCCCAAGGTCTTTGAGGAACCTGAACCATCACCTGTTGAGTTTTCTGCATTAGTTGCAGTTCCAAAGACCCCACTACAAAGGGTTTTTACAACCACCGACAACAAAGCCATCCAAACCTATTCAGAGAACAGTCATAATCCCTTCAACAGCCAACAGCAAGGTCTAGCAACACAGAATCATCACTGTGGGTATCAGCCATAATACCAGCCATGATAACCTCTCTACTGTCATGCAAAGGCTGAATAAAATTGCCGACCTCCTTGTACTACAGAAGAACAGGAGATACCCAAATCTGAAAGTGATCCCCTAAACTTTTAGGCCATTCATGCATTTGAGCAAGATCCTTCAAGATCCCTGTCAACAAAACGTTTTTAAAACCCAAAACAGAAGTTGACTTTAAACAGCAGTTCAAGTCAGTAGGGAAGCAGCTTTGATACTGCAGTAGCAGATTGCGACTCTGAAAACGTTTAAAAGAACAAACACTAAAAGTAAAGAGACCAGGCACCTACCCTTCCTGATGCTCCCAGTATCTCATGCGTATTTTGTGCTGGTGAACATTTATTGGTCGACTGCCAACTGGCGAAGGTACACGAAGCCAAGGTTGAGTTTCTGAGATCAAAATACCTTTGTTTTGGCTGTTTGATGGGGAGGACATAAGCAAAGAAAGTAAGAAAGGATGACATGTCAGCGCTGTCAAGGAAAAGCACCCCACTATCCTGCACACTGAAGGAAGAGAGACATTTAGATCTCTGAAGGCGGATATGAGTGGTGTTGCAGTAAACAAAGAGGAGACTGTCAGCAGTGCGCTGTTTCACTGGAAGCTGGTGAAGATACCAGAGCCGGTACAGATGTGCACTTGCAATTGTGCCAGTTCAAGTAAAGATGGCAAATGGAAGCAAGTCTGTGTTTAACCTATCGTCTCTCGATTCTGGTAGCTCAGCAACATTTTGTACGGAGACTCATGAGGCAGCTGAAAGTTAAAGGCAGTGAGACTGAGATTCTGCTACACAATGAGGGCAGGAGAGTCCTGCCAAGAGCTTTGAGATATCTGGATTAGAGATTGACAATGTGGAAGGCACCACATTTCATGCATTACAAGGACTACACCCAGAGTAAGATCCCAGCGACAGAGAAGATTCCCACTCAGAAAGATCTCAAAGGTGGCCATACATTAAAGAGGTTCAGTTGAAGGAGATTGATGCCTGACGTTGGACTCCTGATTAGGCGTCATCTCCCAAAACAATGGAACCCTGGCAAATCATAAATAGCCAAGGCAACGGACCGTATGCAGTGAAAACAGTCTTTGGACAGGTAATGAATGGTCCTCTTAACACTTGTACCAGAATCTGGGCGTCCTACGGTGATGGCCAATCGTATCTCAATGGCTTGCGACCTGGGGGTTCTTCTTGTAAATCAGCACAACCATGAGAGAAAAGCTGCCTGTTGAAAGAGCACTTGGAATCCGATGGAACATTGAAAGAACACTTGGAATCCGATGGAACATTGAAAGAAATTGGAATCCGATGGAACATTGAAAGTATTCGGCCCCCTTGAACTTTGCGATCTTTTGCCACATTTCAGGCTTCAAACATAAAGATATAAAACTGTATGTTTTTGTGAAGAATCAACAACAAGTGGGACACAACTTTTTTAACAAATCAAAAACTGAAAAAAATTGGGCGTGCAAAATTATTCAGCCCCTTTACTTTCAGTGCAGCAAACTCTCTCAGAAGTTCAGTGAGGATCTCTGAATGGAGTCAATGTTAACCTAAATGACTAATGATGATAAATACAATCCACCTGTGTGTA
>NW_025754593.1:0-8912 GCF_021184085.1 Oncorhynchus gorbuscha | reverse complement strand
AGGGTAGGCAACAATAATAATATAATAATAATAATAATAATAATAATAATAATATAATAATAATAATAATAATAATAATAATAATATAATATATGCCATTTAGCAGACGCTTTTTATCCAAAGCGACCAAAACAACACATCAAAACAACACATCTGCCACGCTGATATTCAACACTGGGGCCCCTCAGGGGTGTGTACTTAGTCCCCTCCTGTACTCCCTGTTCATCCAATACTGCATGGCTAAACACAACTCCAACACCATCAATAAGTTCGCTGACAACACAACAGTGTTGCCTGATCACCAACAACAATGAGACAGCTTATAAGGAGGAGGTCAGAGAACTGGCAGTGTGGTGCCAGGACAACAACCTCTCCCTCAATGTGAGCAAGACAAAGGAGTTGATCGTGGACTACAGGAAAAGGCGGGCTGAACAGGCCACCATTAATATCGACAGGGCTGTAGTGAAGCGGGTCAAGAGTTTCAAGTTCCTCTGTGTCCACATCACCAACAAACTATCATTGTCCAAATACACCAAGACAGTCGTGAAGAGGGCACGGCAAAACCTTTCCCCCCTCGGGAGACTGAAAAGATTTGGCATGGGTCCCCAGATCCTCAAAGAGTTTTACTGCTGCACCATCGAGAGCATCCTGACCAGTTGCATCACCGCCTGGTATGGCAACTGCTCGGCATCTGACCGTAAGGCACTTCAGAGGGTAATGCGTACAGCCCAGTACATCACTAGTGTCACGCCTTGGTCTTAATATTTTGTGTTTTCTTTATTTATTTGGTCAGGCCAGGGTGTGACATTGGTTATTGTGGTGTGTTTTTTGACTTGGGGTTTTGTGGGGTGTCTACGTAGTCTATGGCTGCCTGAGGCGGTTCTCAATCAGAGTCAGGTGATTATCGTTGTCTCTGATTGGGAACCATATTTAGGGCAGCCATATTCTGTGAGTGTTTCGTGGGTGATTGTTCCTGTCTTTGTGTTTGCACCAGATAGGGCTGTTTCGGTTTTCATTATTTCATTTCGTTATTTTTGTAGTTTCTGCATGTTAGATTTTCCTTCATTAAAATATCATGAATCATCATCACGCTGCATTTTGGTCCGATCCTTGTTCCACCTCTTCGTCAGAGGAGGAGATAGAAGAGAGCCGTTACAACTGGGGCCAAGCTTCCTGCCATCCAGGACCTTTATAATAGGATGGTGTATGTACTTCCGGCGCCGACTGAGATGGCCGCCTCGCTTCGCGTTCCTAGGAAACTATGCAGTTTTTTGTTTTTTTACGTGTTATTTCTTACATTAGTACCCCAGGTCATCTTAGGTTTCATTACATACAGTCGAGAAGAACTACTGAATATAAGATCAGCGTCAACTCACCATCAGTACGACCAAGAATATGTATTCCGCGACGCGGATCCTGTGTTCTGCCTTACAAACAGGACAACGGAATGGATCGCATGCAGCGACCCAAGGAAACGACTCCGAAAAAGAGGGAAACGTGTTCTGGTCAGACTCCGAAAAAAGGGCACATCGCGCACCACTTCCCAGTATTCTTCTTGCCAATGTCCAGTCTCTCGACAACAAGGTTGATGAAATCCGAGCAAGGGTGGCATTCCAGAGGGACATCAGAGACTGCAACGTTCTCTGCTTTACGGAGACATGGCTTACTGGGAAAACGCTATCCAGGGCGGTGCAGCCAACGGGTTTCTCCACGCATCGCGCCGACAGAAACAAACATCTCTCTGGTAAGAAGAGTGGAGGGGGCGTATGCCTCATGACTAACGGGACATGGTGTGATGAAGAAAACATACAGGAACTCAAATCCTTCTGTTCACCTGATTTAGAATTCCTCACAATCAAATGTAGACCGCATTATCTTCCAAGAGAATTCTCTTCGATTATAATCACAGCCGTATATATCCCCCCCAAGCAGACACATCGATGGCTCTGAACGAACTTTATTTAACTCTTTGCAAACTGGAAAACATTTATCCGGAGGCTGCATTCATTGTAGCTGGGGATTTTAACAAAGCCAATCTGAAAACAAGACTCCCTAAATTTTATCAGCATATCGATTGCGCAACCAGGGGTGGTAAAACCTTGGATCATTGTTACTCTAACTTCCGCGACGCATATAAGGCCCTGCCCCGCCCCCTTTCGGAAAAGCTGACCACGACTCCATTTTGCTGATCCCTGCCTACAGACAGAAATTAAAACAAGAGGCTCCCACGCTGAGGTCTGTCCAACGCTGGTCAGAACAAGCTGACTCTACACTCCAAGACTGCTTCCATCACGTGGACTGGGACATGTTTCGTATTGCGTCAGATGGGAATATTGACGAATACGCTGATTCGGTGTGCGAGTTCATTAGAACGTGCGTCGAAGATGTCGTTCCCATAGCAACGATAAAAACATTCCCTAACCAGAAACCGTGGATTGATGGCAGCATTCGCGTGAAACTGAAAGCGCGAACCACTGCTTTTAATCAGGGCAAGGTGTCTGGCAACATGACTGAATACAAACAGTGCAGCTATTCCCTCCGTAAGGCTATCAAACAAGCTAAGCGTCAGTACAGAGACAAAGTGGAATCTCAATTCAATGGCTCAGACACAAGAGGCATGTGGCAGGGTCTACAGTCAATCACGGACTACAAGATGAAATCCAGCCCAGTCACGGACCAGGATGTCTTGCTCCCAGGCAGACTAAATAACTTTTTGCCCGCTTTGAGGACAATACAGTGCCACTGACACGGCCTGCAACGGAAACATGCAGTCTCTCCTTCACTGCAGCCGAGGTGAGTAAGACATTTAAACGTGTTAACCCTCGCAAGGCTGCAGGCCCAGACGGCATCCCCAGCCGCGCCCTCCGAGCATGCGCAGACCAGCTGGCCGGTGTGTTTACGGACATATTCAATCAATCCCTATACCAGTCTGCTGTTCCCACATGCTTCAAGAGGGCCACCATTGTTCCTGTTCCCAAGAAAGCTAAGGTAACTGAGCTAAACGACTACCGCCCCGTAGCACTCACTTCCGTCATCATGAAGTGCTTTGAGAGACTAGTCAAGGACCATATCACCTCCACCCTACCTGACACCCTAGACCCACTCCAATTTGCTTACCGCCCAAATAGGTCCACAGACGATGCAATCTCAACCACACTGCACACTGCCCTAACCCACCTGGACAAGAGGAATACCTATGTGAGAATGCTGTTCATCGACTACAGCTCGGCATTCAACACCATAGTACCCTCCAAGCTCGTCATCAAGCTCGAGACCCTGGGTCTCGACCCCGCCCTGTGCAACTGGGTACTGGACTTCCTGACGGGCCGCCCCAGGTGGTGAGGGTAGGCAACAACATCTCCTCCCCGCTGATCCTCAACACGGGGCCCCACAAGGGTGCGTTCTGAGCCCTCTCCTGTACTCCCTGTTCACCCACGACTGCGTGGCCACGCACGCCTCCAACTCAATCATCAAGTTTGCGGACGACACAACAGTGGTAGGCTTGATTACCAACAACGACGAGACGGCCTACAGGGAGGAGGTGAGGGCCCTTGGAGTGTGGTGTCAGGAAAATAACCTCACACTCAACGTCAACAAAACTAAGGAGATGATTGTGGACTTCAGGAAACAGCAGAGGGAACACCCCCCTATCCACATCGATGGAACAGTAGTGGAGAGGGTAGCTAGTTTTAAGTTCCTCGGCATACACATCACAGACAAACTGAATTGGTCCACTCACACTGACAGCGTCGTGAAGAAGGCGCAGCAGCGCCTATTCAACCTCAGGAGGCTGAAAAATTCGGCTTGTCACCAAAAGCACTCACAAACTTCTACAGATGCACAATCGAGAGCATCCTGGCGGGCTGTATCACCGCCTGGTACGGCAACTGCTCCGCCCTCAACCGTAAGGCTCTCCAGAGGGTAGTGAGGACTGCACAACGCATCACCGGGGCAAACTACCTGCCCTCCAGGACACCTAGACCACCCGTTGTTACAGGAAGGCCATAAAGATCATCAAGGACATCAACCACCCGAACCACTGCCTGTTCACCCCGCTATCATCCAGAAGGCGAGGTCAGTACAGGTGCATCAAAGCTGGGACCGAGAGACTGAAAACAGCTTCTATCTCAAGGCCATCAGACTGTTAAATAGCCACCACTAACATTGAGTGGCTGCTGCCAACACACTGTCATTGACACTGACCCAACTCCAGCCATTTTAATAATGGGAATTGATGGAAATGATGTAAATATATATATATATATATATCACTAGCCACTTTAAACAATGCTACCTTATATAATGTTACTTACCCTACATTATTCATCTCATATGCATATGTATATACTGTACTCTACAACATCGACTGCATCCTTATGTAACACATGTATCACTAGCCACTTTAACTATGCCACTTTGTTTACTTTGTCTACACACTCATCTCATATGTATATACTGTACTCGATACCATCTACTGTATGCTGCTCTGTACCATCACTCATTCATATATCCTTATGTACATGTTCCTTATCCCCTTACACTGTGTATAAGACAGTAGTTTTTTTTGGAATTGTTAGTTAGATTACTTGTTGGTTATCACTGCATTGTCGGAACTAGAAGCACAAGCATTTCGCTACACTCGCATTAACATCTGCTAACCATGTGTATGTGACAAATAAAATTTGATTTGATTTTGATTTGATTTGATTTGATTTATGAGGAAAGCCCATAAAATTGTCAGACTCCAGTCACCCAAATCATAGACTGTTTTCTCTGCTTCCACACGGCAAGCGGTACAGGTGCGCCTAGTCTAGGAACAAAAGGCACTTTAACAGCTTCTACCCCCAAGCCATAAGACTGTTGAACAATCAATCAAATGGCCACCGGACTATTTACATTGACCCCCCCCCATTTATTTTGTACACTGCTGCTACTCACTGTTTATTATCTATGCATAGTCACTTCACCCTACTTACATGTACAAATTCCCTCAACAAACCTGTACCCCCACACATTGACTCGGTACCGGTACCCCCTGTATATACCCTTGTTGTTGTTATTTTATTGTGTTACTTTTTAAATTATTTTTAACTTTAGTTTATTTTATAAATATTTTCTTAACTCTTCTTGAACTGCACTGTTGGTTAAGGGCTTGTAAGTCAGCATTTCACTGTAAGGTCGGCACGTGTTGTATTCGGCACATAAAGTTTCATTTGATTTGATCATCTAGAGAATCCCACAGTCAGGAAGTTCTGTTGACCCAGAATCCCACAGTCAAGAAGTT
This sequence comes from Oncorhynchus gorbuscha, assembly GCF_021184085.1. Taxonomy (NCBI): domain Eukaryota; kingdom Metazoa; phylum Chordata; class Actinopteri; order Salmoniformes; family Salmonidae; genus Oncorhynchus; species Oncorhynchus gorbuscha. The sequence goes on along the minus strand of NW_025754593.1, from coordinate 3,628 downwards.
CAGTTGACCCAGAATCCCATAGTCAGGAAGTTCTGTTGACCCAGAATCCCATAGTCAAGAAGTTATGTTGACCCAGAATCCCATAGTGAAGAAGTTCTGTTGACCCAGAATCCCATAGTCAGGAAGTTCTGTTGACCCAGAATCCCATAGTCAAGAAGTTCTGTTGACCCAGAATCCCATAGTCAAGAAGTTCTGTTGACCCAGAATCCCATAGTCAGGAAGTTCTGTTGACCCAGAATCCCATAGTCAAGAAGTTCTGTTGACCCAGAATCCCATAGTCAATAAGTTCTGTTGACCCAGAATCCCATAGTCAGGAAGTTCTGTTGACCCAGAATCCCATAGTCAAGAAGTTCTGTTGACCCAGAATCCCATATTCAAGAAGTTCTGTTGACCCAGAATCCCATCTTCAAGAAGTTCTGTTGACCCAGAATCCCATTGTCAAGAAGTTATGTTGACCCAGAATCCCATAGTCAAGAAGTTCTGTTGACCCAGAATCCCATAGTCAAGAAGTTCTGTTGACCCAGAATCCCATAGTCAAGAAGTTCTGTTGACCCAGTGAGAATGGATAACCTGGATTGATCCATACAGTGATCTAAATCCATGACAGTCAAGCCCTTTACAGTGAGAACATGTGATTTACAAGCTTGTACATGATTCAATAATAAAATATATTGCCCACACTTCCAACCCAGCCACATGGTTCTTGGACATGTTGTCTGAACCCTGCCGTGCTTACACAAATGTACTGAGCTAATTGGTCAAATCTGTCTCATTATGAAAACATTTGCCTCCCCACTCCAGTGTCGGTCATTGAAAGCATAATTGTCCAACATCAGTGTGTGTGTGTGTGTGTGTGTGTGTGTGTGTGTGTGTGTGTGTGTGTGTGTGTGTGTGTGTGTGTGTGTGTGTGTGTGTGTGTGTGTGTGTGTGTGTGTGTGTGTGTGTGTGTGTGTGTGTGTGTGTGTGTGTGTCACAACCATGAGGGAAGCTAGGTCTTTGTTGCTGGGGACTGAAAAGGCCGGTGACTGACTGGGCGAGATAAGGCGCTCAACACCACAGTTCATTTGATCTCCCGCCATTTATATTCAGCTGCAGTTTCTCATTTTCACTTTTGGGAAAAGGGGATGAGACGCGCCACTTTCATACGCTGCTCCCCTCTCTGATATTAACCTTGGAGTAAAAAACTGACAGCACTGCAAAAGGGGAGCGAGGGAGGCCATCACTTTGAATGGAGACATGTAGGCTTGTATAAACTGGGTGGTTCGAGCCCTGAATGCTGATTGGCTGACAGTCATGGTATATCAGACCGTATACCATGGGTATGACAAAACATTTATTTTTACTGCTATTATTAAGTTGGTAACCTGTTATAATAGCAATAAGGCACCTCTGGGATTTGTGGTATATGGCCAATATAACACGGCTAAGGGCTGTATCCAGGCACTCTGTGTTGCGTCTTGCCTAAGAACAGCCCTTCACCATGGTATATTGGCCATATACCACACCCCTCATGCCTTACTGCTTAAATATAAACTTTTTGGCTTCTAATTCAACCTGACACCTTCTCCCCCATCTTTCTTTCAACTGTGGAACTTTATTTAAACCGAGCTGGGGCTTTCCTTTTCTGTCTGTGGATGGGCTTACTGCTAACACTATATTTCAGTTACTCAAACTGAGCTAGGGCTTTCCTTTTCTGTGTGTGGATGTGCTTACTGATAACACTATAATTTGCAATTCGAAGCAGAAGTAAGCACAGCATAATATGTCACTGATAATATGTCACTGACTGCATATTGGGGACCTACCATGTAGTCTTCCTGTCTGACAGAAAGTTAGAGTATAGGTTATATATAGCTTTCCTTCCAGTTCTCTGCAACCAATGACTAGAACGAATTGCAAAAATCTCTGAAGCTGGAGTCTTATATATCCCGCTCTAACTTTACGCATCAGCTGTCTGAGCAGTTTACCGATCACTGTACCTGTACACAGCCCATCTGTAAATATCACACCCGACTACCTCATCCCCATATTATTACTTACCTTCTTGCTCTTTTGCACCCCAGTATTTATTTTTTATTTTTTTATTTTACCTTTATTTAACCAGGCAAGTCAGTTAAGAACACATTCTTATTTTCAATGACGGCCTGGGAACAGTGGGTTAACTGCCTGTTCAGGGGCAGAACGACAGATTTGTACCTTGTCAGCTCGGGGGTTTGAACTCGCAACCTTCCGGTTACTAGTCCAACGCTCTAACCACTAGGCTACGCTGCCGCCCCAGTATCTCTAATTGCACATCATCTGCACATGTATCACTCCAGTATTAATGCTAAATTGTAATTATTTTCGCCTCTAGGGCCTATTTATTGCCTACCTCCATACTCTTCAACATTTGCACACGCTGTAAAAACAATATAATTCCTGAGTAACAGTATAATCGCTCAGTAACAACAGCATAATCCCTCAGTAACAACAGTATAATCCCTCAGTAAGAACAGTATAATCCCTGAGTAACAACAGTATAATATTTCAGTAACAACAGTATAATCCCTCAGTAAGAACAGTATACTATCTAAGTAACAACAGTATAATCCCTCAGTAAGAACAGTATAATCCCTCAGTAAGAACAGTATAATCCCTGAGTAACAACAGTATAATATTTCAGTAACAACAGTATAATCCCTCAGTAACAACAGTATACTATCTAAGTAAAACAGTATAATCCCTCAGTAACAACAGTATAATCCCTCAGTAAGAACAGTATACTATCTAAGTAACAACAGTATAATCCCTCAGTAAGAACAGTATAATCCCACAGTAAGAACAGTATAATCCCTGAGTAACAACAGTATAATATTTCAGTAACAACAGTATAATCCCTCAGTAAGAACAGTATACTATCTAAGTAACAACAGTATAATCCCTCAGTAAGAACAGTATAATCCCTCAGTAAGAACAGTATAATCCCTCAGTAAGAACAGTATACTATCTAAGTAACAACAGTATAATCCCTCAGTAACAACAGAATAATCCCTGAGTAACAGTAGACTCAGTAACAACAGTAGAATTCCTCAGTAACAACAGTATAATCCCTCAGTAAGAACAGTACATCCCTGAGTAACAGTAGAATCACTCAGTACAACAGTACAATCATTCAGTAACAACAGTAAAATCCCTCAGTAACAACAGTATAATCCCTCAGTATCAACACTATAATCCCTCAGTAAGAACAATATAATTCCTCAGTAAGAACAGAATAATTCCTCAGTAAGAACAGTATAATCCCTCAGGAATAACAGTATAATCCCTGAGTAACAACAGTATAATCCCTCAGTAACAGCCGTATAATCCCTGAGTAACCACAGTATAATCCCTCAGTAAGAACAGAATAATTCCTCAGTAAGAACAGTATAATCCCTCAGGAATAACAGTATAATCCCTCAGGAATAACAGTATAATCCCTGGGGAACAACAGTATAATCCCTCAGTAAGAACAGTAGAATCCCTGAGTAACAACAGTATAATCCCTCAGTAAGAACAGTATAATCCCTCAGGAATAACAGTATAATCCCTGGGGAACAACAGTATAATCCCTCAGTAAGAACAGTAGAATCCCTGAGTAACAGTAGAC
>NW_025754592.1:0-8914 GCF_021184085.1 Oncorhynchus gorbuscha | reverse complement strand
AGCAAATGTTCCTTTTTTCCAAAAATATTATTTTTGTAGGCGAAATAACTCTGTTTGTTCTTCACGTTTGGCTGAGAAATCGACCGAAAATTGCGGTCACTACAACGCCGAAAAATATTCCAAATTAGCTCCATAATATCGACAGAAACATGGCAAACGTTTATAATCAATCCTCAAGGAGACACCTGAAACCCCACCTCTTTAAGGAATACCTAGGATAGGATAAGTAATCCCTCTCAATCCACCCCCTAAGTTTTAGATGCACTATTGTTAAGTGACTGTCCCACTGGATGTCATAAGGTGAATGCACCAATTTGTAAGTCGCTCTGGATAAGAGCGTCTGCTAAATGACTTAAATGTAAATGTAAATGTGTTTTTCAAATATCTATTTGATAATATATCATCCGGGACAGATGGCTTCTTAGTAGGATAGAGAGAAACAATGGCCACATTTGTCCTTTACGCACAAAACACTCTGACAGACTTCAGCTGACCACTGACGCAATGTTGACGTTCAGGCTAATTTTTCAAAGTAAAAGCCTGAAACTATGTAGTGGGACACTAGACACATTAGGGAAGCCATAGAAAAAAGGAATCTGGTTGATACCTCATTCACTGCTCAATAGGGACGCATAGGAACGCAGAGCTTTCTAAATAAGAGTCCCTTCCTGATTGGATTTTTTTATTGGCACCGTTCGAAACATATACACTATTTACAATACCACTCAAATGGACGTTGTTTCATTCAAAACTTATTGCAAATGCCATATGTCAAATGCCAAGTGACACACAGCAAAAATCCAATAGGTAGCGAGTGCACTCCACAGTTAATTGTCATATTGCAAATGCACATCAAGTCAAGACCCAAGGGTTCTTCAACCTATGGGGGCGCTATGTCATTATTGGATAAAAAAATGTGCCCGTTTTAAGCGCAATATTATGTCACGAAACGATGCTCGACTATGCATATAATTGGCAGCTTTCGAAAGAAAACACTCTGATGTTTTCAAAACTGCAAATATATTATCTGTGAGTGCCACAGAACTCATGCTACTGGCGAAACCAAGATGAAACCTCAAACAGGAAATTAGAATAATTTTTTTGAAAATCTGAGATGACAGTGTTGTTAACAAAAGGCTAAGCTTGAGAGCTAGCATATTGATTTAATTTCATTTACGATTTTCATGAATAGTTAACGTTGTGTCATGCTAATGAGCTTGCAGATAGATTTACACAATCCTGGATACAGGTTTTTTTAGTAGCGTCATGCACAAAATGGAGCGATTTCTCCTAAACAAATCATCTTTCAGGAAAAACGGAACATTTGCTATCTAACTGAGAGTCTCCTCATTGAAAACATCCTAAGTTCTTCAAAGGTAAATGATTTATTTGAATGTTTTTCTGGTTTTTGTGAAAATGTTGCCTGCTGATGCTAACGCTAAATGCTAACTGCTAAATGCTAACGCTAAATGCTAAATGCTAGTTGTGCTATGGTTGAGAAGCATATTTTTGAAAATCTGAGATGACAGTGTTGTTAACAAAAGGCCAAGCTTGAGAGCTAGCATATTGATTTCATTTCATTTACGATTTTCATGAATAGTTAACGCCAGGCCGCTAATGAGCTTGCGGATAGATTTACACAATCCTGGATACAGGTTTTTTTAGAGCGCCATGCACAAAATGGAGCGATTTCTCCTGGAAACAACAACTTTTCAGGAAAACGGAACATTTGCTATCTAACTGAGAGTCTCCTCATTGAAAACATCCAAAGTTCTTCAAAGGTAAAGGATTTTCTTTGAATGGTTTTCTGGTTTTTGTGAAAATGTTGCCTGCTGAATGCTAACGCTAAATGCTAATGCTAGCTATCAATAGCTATCAATACTGTTACACAAATGCTAGTTTTGCTATGGTTGAGAAGCATATTTTTGAAAATCTGAGATGACAGTGTTGTTAACAAAAGGCTAAGCTTGAGAGCTAGCATATTGATTTCATGAATAGTTAACGTTGCATTATGGTAATGAGCTTGAGGCTTATTCACGATCCCGGATCCGGGATGGCTCGCCGCAAGAAGTTTAGAAAGTGCTCTCTGGACCGTTTTAGAAAGTCTTTCGATTTTTTTGTCAACTATACATGTTTAAGAACTGTATGAACATACTTTGGTCATATGTCATATATTTTTTAATTGTCCATAAGGCACATGTTTTGTCCAATTGCAATATGATTTCATAGGAAGTCAATAGTTAATGTCAAAAGTCAGTGAACCATTGCCAAATGCCATAAGAAATGTCCAAATGCAATATGAAAGTATTGAAAGTGCCAAATCAGGCTGTTATGTCCATTTGCCTTGTACGATCATAGGAAGTCGGTTTCCAAACCCAAAAGTCAGTGAACCATCTCCAAATGGCATTTATACTGCCCAAATGATATATAGCCCTATGTTAAGTCATGCATGAGGAGGGAGAAGTGGGACTCGTCCAAAATGACCAGGGACACCCCCTATTGGATGGGCACCAGTGGGGGGGGTGCTCCCTACCCAACCGCAGACCCCTCACGCCCCTCTAAAGGCATTAAAAATATATATTTTTAATTGCTCTTGGTAAACCTTTCCAATCACCAGGCGCATAGCTGTCCATTTGCAATATGTTTCAATGCGCATTTACCATCACGGATTTGACATGCTCAAAAAAACAGTAGGAATGTGAAATTGACTGGCACGATGAACTCGGGATGGCCGGGCAGTGAATCTGATTCCTCTCCATTGTTAGTTGGTGTTGATTTCAGAATGTCAATTTCGTGATGATCTATCACTGTTTAAATATATTGCAAATGGAAAAGCCAGCAAGTCAGCATCCATCAGTCAATTAGACATCATTCTGACACCAAACTGATTCAAACTGACACCACACACACTTTTCCCAACTGGTTTAAAAGCCAATTACCACATATTTCAGAGCAGGCCAAAATGTACAGCGTCTTCAGTTTAATAAAAACATAAAACACGTAGTTACGTTTTAGCTGTGGGTCCAGTTCTGACAATATGTTTAGGTGAGGTGACCCCGAATGCCAAGTTTCGGCTCGATAGGTCATTTGGAGACCAAGCAACAACCTTAATTGGTACTGAAAATCTTATTTTCCGGGCATTGCTATGGGGTCCTTGAATGAGCTATGAGACAGAAACGTTAGGGTCCATCTCTATGGGCCAAGGCGGTTTCAATGCACCTAGTCTTGCGACTCTGGGACTTTTCTAAATGTCGTCATTTTAACTGCAAAGGTACGAGGCTGTTATTACAAAGGTATGAGGCTGTTTCTCAGTCTGAGAACCCTCTAGAGCCACATAACTCACTGTGCACTATCAAATTGAGCTCTAGAACAGGCTTCCAAAGTTTCAGAGCTCTAGGTCTGACAGTTCTTTGATAGTTCGAGCTGTTCTTTCCATAATATGGACTTGGTCTTTCTACCAAATGATGCTATCTTCTGTACCCCCCCCCCACACACCTTGTCACAACACAACCGATTGGCTCAAATGCATTAAGAAGGAAATACATTCCACAAATGAACTATTGAGAAGGCACAACTGTTAATTGAAGTACATTCCAGGTGACTACCTCATGAAGCTGGTTGAGAGAATGCCCAGAGTGTGCAACGCTATTATCAAGGTAAAGGGTGGCTATTTGAAGAATCTCAAATGTTAAATATATTTAGATTTGTTTAACACTTTTGTGGTTACTAAATGATTCCATATGTGTTATGTCATAGTTTTGATGTCTTCCCTATTATTCTACAATGTATAAATAGTAACAATAAAGAAAAACCCTTAAATAAGTAGGTGTTCTAAAACTTTTGACCGGTAGTGTATATCAGTCTTAATTTTGCCGAACCCCAGGAGTAGCTGCTGCCTTGGTAGCAACTGATGGGGATCCTTAATAAATACAAATACAAATTTGTTCTTTCAAACTTTTTCCTTTCTCAAATTGTGGCTGTAGATTAGCATGTGTTCTCAGTCAATCTAAATGGCGGTTTAAAATTATGAAAAAAATGTGTGCTTGCTTCAGTTGTCATGGAGATTAAGACTAAGATCACTTTATTGGTCAATTGCACACAAGTTCTAACGGAAATTTGACTTCCACTTTTAAACCAACCCCTCCGAAACATACACACATTTTGGAGACATGCGAGGTGCTGCTGCACTGGGCACTCGTGGAACTGTTATAGTGGGGGGTTTAAGAACCATGCTCAAGGGCACAATGGCAGGCAATGACATCTGGGAATTGATACCAGCACCCCTCCGGTTGAAGCAAGAACACAAACTATAAGTTGTTATGTTGAATAGCTAGAGTGGTCTTGCTGAAAACAAGCACATTAACAAGTTTGAATTTATAAAAGGGAGGCCAGGGTTGCACAGTGCCTCACCATAATATTACACAATGGCCACAAAGTCACCTTCAACGTAGCTTCCTCACAGCTATTTCCTCTAAATTATGCAGCCCCTGTGAATTCAGTTGTCATTAACAAATCACACACAAAAAAATCACACAAATTAAAAATACAATTCCAAAGTTACTTCTGTCATAACAAAAGCCTCCTGGAATGAACCAACAAAAGCCTTGGTCCTGGTATGAACCAACAAAAGCCTCCTGGAATGAACCAACAAAAGCCTTGGTCCTGGTATGAACCAACAAAAGCCTTGGTCCTGGTATGAACCAACAAAAGCCTTGGTCCTGGTATGAACCAACAAAATCCTCGGTCCTGGTATGAACCAACAAAAGCCTCGGTCCTGGTATGAACCAACAAAAGCCTTGGTCCTGGTATGAACCAACAAAAGCCTTGGTCCTGGTATGGACCAAAAAAATCCTTGGTCCTGGTATGAACCAACAAAAGCCTTGGTCCTGGAATGAACCAACAAAAGCCTTGGTCCTGGAATGAACCAACAAAAGCCTCCTGGTATGAACCAACAAAAGCCTCGGTCCTGGTATGAACCAACAAAAGCCTCGGTCCTGGTATGAACCAACAAAAGCCTCCTGGTATGAACTAACAAAAGCCTCCTGGTATGAACCAACAAAAGCATTGGTCCTGGTATGAACCAACAAAAGCCTTGGTCCTGGTATGAACCAACAAAAGCCTCCTGGTATGAACCAACAAAAGCCTCCTGGTATGAACTAACAAAAGCCTCCTGGTATGAACCAACAAAAGCATTGGTCCTGGTATGAACCAACAAAAGCCTTGGTCCTGGTATGAACCAACAAAAGCCTCGGTCCTGGTATGAACCAACAAAAGCCTTGGTCCTGGTATGGACCAACAAGAAGAAGGCAAAAGGGAAATTAAATCTATCATTATTTGCATAGTCCATCTGTATATGCTCTACAGACTATCAGTAACAATTCATTACCAATCCTCACCCTAGCCCTGACTATAACCCTTACCCCATATTCTAAACCCTGACTGTAACCCTTACCCCATATTCTAAACCCTTACTATAACCCTTACCCCATATTCTAAACCCTGACTGTAACCCTTACCCCATATTCTAAACCCTGACTGTAACCCTTACCCCATATTCTAAACCCTTACTATAACCCTTACCCCATATTCTAAACCCTGACTGTAACCCTTACCCCATATTCTAAACCCTGACTGTAACCCTTACCCCATATTCTAAACCCTGACTGTAACCCTTACCCCATATTCTAAACCCTGACTGTAACCCTTACCCCATATTCTAAACCCTGACCGTAACCCTTACCCCATATTCTAAACCCTGACTGTAACCCTTACCCCATATTCTAAACCCTGACTGTAACCCTTACCCCATATTCTAAACCCTTACCCCATATTCTAAACCCTTACTATAACCCTTACCCCATATTCTAAACCCTGACTGTAACCCTTACCCCATATTCTAAACCCTTACTATAACCCTTACCCCATATTCTAAACCCTGACTGTAACCCTTACCCCATATTCTAAACCCTTACTATAACCCTTACCCCATATTCTAAACCCTGACTGTAACCCTTACCCCATATTCTAAACCCTGACTGTAACCCTTACCCCATATTCTAAACCCTTACTATAGCCCTTACCCCATATTCTAAACCCTTACTATAACCCTTACCCTTACTATAACTGTAACCTTAACCCTTACCCTAAACCCATATTCTAAACAGTAACTATAACCTTAACCTTTACCCTTACACTAAACCCACACTCTAAACCTTATCCCTAACCCTAACCTTAACCCTTACCCTAAACCCACATTCTAAACCTTATCCCTAACCCTAACCTTAACCTTAACCCTTACCCTAAACCCACATTCTAAACCGTATCACTAACTGTTACCTTAACCCTTACCCTAAACCCACATTCTAAACCTTATCCCTAACCCTAACCTTAACCCTTACCCTAAACCCACATTCTAAACCTTATCCCTAACTGTAACCTTAACCCTTACCCTAAACCCACACTCTAAACCTTATCCCTAACCCTAACATTAACCCATACCCTAAACCCACATTCTAAACCTTATCCCTAACCCTAACCTTAACCCTTACCCTAAACCCACATGCTAAACCTTATCCCTAACCTTAACCTTAACCTTAACCCTTACCCTAAACCCACATTCTAAACCTTATGCCTAACTGTAACCTTAACCCTTACCCTAAACCCACATTCTAAACCTTATCCCTAACCCTAACCTTAACCTTAACCCTTACCCTAAACCCACATTCTAAACCTTATCCCTAACCCTAACCTTAACCCTTACCCTAAACCCACATTCTAAACCTTATCCCTAACCCTAACCTTAACCTTAACCTTAACCCTTACCCTAAACCCACATTATAAACCTTATCCCTAACCCTAACCTTAACCCTTACCCTAAACCCACATTCTAAACCTTATCCCTAACCCTAACCTTAACCTTAACCCTTACCCTAAACCCACATTCTAAACATTATCCCTAACCCCAACCTTAACCTTAACCCTTACCCTAAACCCACACTCTAAACCTTATCCCTAACTGTAACCTTAACCCTTACCCTAAACCCACATTCTAAACCTTATCCCTAACCCTAACCTTAACCTTAACCCTTACCCTAAACCCACATTCTAAACCTTATCCCTAATTGAAACCATAGCAAGCAGTTGCTTATAATTAGTTGATTGTATGATCATATGTAGAGCATTTACAGATGGACAATCCAAATAGTATTTCTCTCTTTCTCCCTTTGTCTCCCCATCCCCGCCTTTGTGTAATAAACATACGATTCCAATGCTGTGCTTGGCATTTTCCAAATGCCAGATGATTTGTCCCCAGGCCCTTCAGGCTGTTCAATTAAGCACCACATGCAGCTTTAAAATGCAGCTCTAATGAAGTGCGTTAACCTGGGGTAAAAGGAATTCATTTACACTGGTATTGGCTTACCGATGTTTTTAGATTTTCAATTCATCATGAGAGATAGAGAGAGACAGAGAGAGAGAGGGAGAGGGAGATATATATATATATATATATATATATATATATATATATATAGAGAGAGAGAGAGAGAGAGAGATGGTAGGTGTGTTTGTTTGAGAGAGAGCGAGAGAGAGAGAGAGAGAGAGAACCCACTGGATTCTCCAATTACATTGAATGAACTACAGGACAAAATACAAACCTTCCAACCCAAAAAGGCCTGTGGGGCTGATGGTATCCTAAATGAAATTATAAAATATACAGACCACAAATCCCATCATCCTCAGTTCTGGCATCTTGGACCCAAGGACTGATCACCCCAATCCACAAAAGTGGAGACACATTTGACCCCAATAACTACAGGGGGCTATGAGTAAACAGCAACCTTGGGAAAATACTCTGCATTATCATTAACAGCAGAATCAAAAAATTCCTCATTGAAAACAATATACGGAGAGAATGTCAAATAGTTTTTTTTAACCAAATTATCATACACAGACCACGTAATCACCCTGCACACCCTAATTGACAAACAAACTAACTAAAACGAAGGCAACGCCTTCTCATGCTGATGTTTAAAAAGCTTTAGACTCAATTTGGTATGAATATTTGCTATACAAATTGATGGAAAGTGGTGTTAGTGAAAAACATAAGACATTATAAAATGTAGGGTTAGGGGGCGCTATTAAAATTTTGGGATGAAAAAGTTCCCGTTTCAAAGAAGATATTTTGTCACGGAAAGATGCTCGACTATGCATATAATTGACAGCTTTGGAAAGAAACACTCCTGACGTTTCCAAAACTGTAAAGATATTGTCTGTGAGAGCCACAGAACTGATGTTACAGGTGAAATCCAGATAAAACTAACCAGGAAGTGCGGCATTTTAAAACCGCTCATGGCAATGACTCCTTATATGGCGGTGAATGAGCTACGAATGAGCTTACAGTTTTCCACGTGTTCCCCAAGGTGTCTACAGCATTGTGACGTCTTTTTAGGCATTTACATTGAAGAATAGCCGTAAGGGACCATATATAGCATGTGGTCACATGGTGACCGCAGAAAATATTGTGTAAAATACCGAGGTAGCCATTTTTCCAATCGCTTCTTATGAGAAACCAATTGCCTCGACCGATATATTATCAAAAATATATGTTAAAAACATCTTGAGGATTGATCCTAAACAACGTTTGCTGTGTTTCTGTCGATATTATGGAGCAAATTTTGAAAAAAGTTTGGCGTTATAGTTGTAGCATTTTCCGGTCGATTTCTCAGCCAAGCATGATGAAGAAACGGGAGCTATTTCGCCTACAAAAATAATATTTTTGGAAAAAAGGAACATTTGCTATCTAACTGGGAGTCTCCTGAGTGAAAGCACCTGAAGTTCTTCAAAGGTAAATTATTTAATTTGGTTGCTTGTGAAAATGTTGCCTGCTGCCAGCAGAGCTAGCATAGCAGTATGCCAT
>NW_025754591.1:0-8915 GCF_021184085.1 Oncorhynchus gorbuscha | reverse complement strand
TCCTTGCCGTTCTTCAAGTTATAATGCGTTAGTTGCTTACTGGACCCTGGCAATCGGTGAAATGTTAATGAGTTAACTAGCTAACGAACTACCTACTATCTGTGAACTAATGTTTTCCCTCTACAGTACTATATATGTGTGGTTCATTTTTCAGAATGAGAGTGTAGCTGGGCCTGGCTTTGGTTTAAGCTGGATGCCACTATAGAGTTGAAAGGAACACCACACACTTTCCTCTTTCTCAATACAGGTCATAAATAGGGGTATGCCATGTGTACTCTGTCTGAAAGATATCAATTATGCCAAAAAAGAGTATCATGTTCTGCTGGCACATTGTAGAACAGATGTCCACAGGGCAGAAAGTGTATCATGTTCTGCTGGCACATTGTAGAACAGATGTCCACAGGGCAGAAAGTGTATCATGTTCTGCTGGCACATTGTAGAACAGATGTCCACAAGGGCAGAAAGTGTATCATGTTCTGCTGGCACATTGTAGAACAGATGTCCACAGGGCAGAAAGTGTATCATGTTCTGCTGGCACATTGTAGAACAGATGTCCACAGGGCAGAAAGTGTATCATGTTCTGCTGGCACATTGTAGAACAGATGTCCACAGGGCAGAAAGTGTATCATGTAATACTGTGCAGTGTAGCCAAAATATTGTTTTTGTTGTGTTGAACTTGACAGTAACACTTGTGTGAGTGAGGGGTGATTATCTATTTTTTTACTCAGTGAATATTATTTTTGCACATGTAGCCTTGTGCACCTGATCAATGTCTACTATAGTAGTCCTTCTGTAGCTCAGTTGGTAGAGCATGGCGCTTGTAACGCCAGGGTAGTGGGTTCGATCCCCGGGACCACCCATACGTAGAATGTATGCACACGTGACTGTAAGTCGCTTTGGATAAAAGCGTCTGCTAAATGGCATATATTATTATTATTATTATATATTAGTGGCCACTATAACAGAGTATAAATATGATGCCTGTTTGTTTCATTCTATTTCTAAATTTAAATATGTTTTTTTTTTTTCAAGTACAAGTATTTAGATGTGTGTGGTCACAAGTGTTATATTATAAAGGCTGTCATGGCTAACTGCAATATTAGTGTATTGTTTTCTCAATACTTAAGTGTCATTTGCAGTAAAGTCTAGGCAACAAATAACATTGGATTGCTTACTTTACATTTTTTAGCTGTGAGTTGGGTTCACATTAACCACTTTATTTTACACACAGACTGATCGTGTAGATCATATTCTTTGTTGTGTAATTAGTTAAAAGCTGCATGTTTTAGTGCCAAAAAAACTGTTACCCTTTTGTCCCCTCATCAGTTTGTATCCCTGTACATTAGAGCCTTGTTCTAAAGCCGATTCAATTGTTTCCCCCCCCCTCAATCTACACACAATACCCCATAATGGCAAGGCAAAAACTGGTTTTAGACATTTTTGCAAATGTATTACAAATAAAAAACTGAACTATCCAATTTTCATAAGTATTCAGACCCTTTACTCAGTACTTTGTTAAAGCACCTTTGGCAGCGATTACAGCCTCGAGTCTTCTTGGACACTGACACTACAAGCTTGGCACACCTATATTTGGGGAGTCTCCCATTCTTCTCTGCAGCTCCTCAAGCTCAGTCAGGTTGTATGGGGAGCGTCACTGCACAGCTATTTTCAGATCTCTCTAGAGATGATTGGGTTTAAGTCCGGACTCTGGCTCGCACGGGAGACCCTGTGAGCAGAGCCGACGCAGGATATCCTGGCCCGAGGAGACGTACTGGCTGTCTGGAGAGCAGGGCTGGCACCATCTGTCCTGGCTGGATGCTCACCCTAGCCCGGCAGAAGCAGGGAGCTGGGATGTAATGCTCCACCGCATAACACGGTGCCTGACCAGTACAATGCCCGCCACGGTAAGCATGGGGAGTTGCCTCAGGTCTCCAATCTGACTCTGCCACACTCCCCGTCTGCGGGGGCTGCCTCTTGGGCTTCCTTGCCAGCCGTGTTTGTGTCGCCAACTCCATTCTCCGGTACCCCTCCTCGCACTGTTCTAGAGAATCCCAGGCGGGCTCCGGCACGCTCCATGGGTCGACCGACCACCTCTCTATCTCCTCCCAGGTTGTCTCATACTCCAGATAGCGCTGCTCACCTGTCCAGGAGTCCCTTTCACCACGCTGCTTGGTCCTTTGGTGGTGGGTAGTTCTGTGACGGTTTTCCTCCTCTTCTGGGGAGGAGTAGGAAGGATCGGACCAATATGCAGCGTGAGTACGTGTTCATGTTAATATTTATTTAAACTGAACAAAAAACAATAAGAGAATGACCGAAAATGAAACAGATCTGTCGGGTGCAGACACAGAGACAGAAAACAACTACCCACAACCCATAGTGGGAAAACAGGCTGCCTAAGTATGGTTCCCAATCAGAGACAACGATTGCCAGCTGCCTCTGATTGGGAACCATACCAGGCCAAACACACAGAAATAGAAAACATAGAACACAAAACATAGAATGCCCACCCCAACTCACGCCCTGACCAAACTAAAATAAAGACATACAAAAGGAACTAAGGTCAGGACGTGACACAACCAGACAAGCCCTAACCTAAATTTTTCAAAGTCATTCAATGCATTATGCGTTATGTGGGTTGAATGCTGTAACAACACAGAATAATAGTTTTTTAAATGATGGTAGTGACTGCCCATTACTGCTTATCACTTATTAACCATAATTTATTCACATTACTATATTTCAGACGTTGTGTATATTACATTTGTTTTACTGGATGACTGTTATTTCATTCCAAGTCATCATCTCATCTCTATAGAGCTGATGCCCATGCTGTCTGACAAAATCACAATTTTAATATTTCTTCAAAGTAAATACGGAATACTTTTATCACTGATGAATACCAACTATCAGTCACTTAGAAAGTATTGATCAGGTAGAGATACCTAGCAAAGCAACTGTTCTCTATCCCTGTCAATCATGCATTCTTCTATATCTTCTCCCCATATCTGCACCATAGACATTAAAACCAGGTCTGCCCGACCTACTTCAGTGTGCCCAACACTAACCTAATATGGAAGGCATAAAATAATCACACAGACCAGGTAAGTAGGTGCGCAATGGATTATTGTCATTGTAGTTAAGTACCACGCTTTCTGCTCTAAACTATGAAGAATATTGGCCTGTTGGAAACTTCCACTCTCTACTACATCTCGATCTTGGCTTGATCTGATTTCTAGCAAAAGGTAGGCTTACTGCAGAATGTTGGCATTGACCTCAGAAAAAGAAAGAACAATATAGAATTCAAATATTGAACCAATGTCGGTCAATTACACTGAACAAAAATATAAACGCAACATATAAAGTGTTGGTCCCATGTTTCATGAGCTGAAACAAAAGATCACAGAAATGTTCCAGACGCACAAAAAGCTTTTCTCTCAAATGTTGTGCACACATTTGTTTACATTCTTATTAGTGAGCATTTCCCCTTTGCTGACATAATCCATCCACCTAACAGGTGTGACATATTAAGAAGCTGATTAAACAGCACGATCATTATACAGGTGCACCTTGTGTTGGGGGACAATAAAAGGCCACTCTGCAGTCTATGTGCAGTTTTACCATGCAACATAATGCCACAGATGTCTCAAGTGTTGACGGAGTTTGCATTCCTGCAATTGGCATTGCAGGAATATCCAACAGAGCTGTTGCCAGAGAATTGAATGTTAATTTCCCTACCAAAAGCCATCTCCAACATCCTTTTAGAACATTTGGCAGTACGTTCAATTGGCTTCACAACCGCAGACCACCTTTACCCAAGCCAGCCCAGGACCTCTACATCTGGCTTCTTCACCTGCGGGATCGTCTGAGACCAGCTACCCGGACAGCTGATGAAACTGTGGGTTTGCACAACCGAAGAATCTCTGTACAAACTGTCAGAAACCATCTCGGGAATCTGATTTGCATGCTCGTCGTCCTCACCAGGGTCTTGACCTGACTGCAGTTATGTGTCGTAAACCGACTTCAGTAAGCAAATGCTCACCTTCGATGGCCACTGGCACACTGGAGAAGTATGCTCTTCACAGATGATTCTCAGTTTCAACTGTAGCGGCCAGATGGCAGACGTGTATGGCGTCGTGTGGGCAAGCTGTTTTCTGCTGTCAACGTTGTGAACAGAGTGCCCCATGGTGGCAGTGGGGTTATGGTATGGGCGGGCCTAAGCTATGGACAGCAAACCCAATTTCATTTTATCGATGGCAATTTGAATGCACCGAGATACCGTGACAAGATCCTGAGGCCCATTATCATGCCATCCATCACCTCATGTTTCAGCATGATAATGTATGGCCTCGTGTCTCAAGGATCTGTACACAATTCCTGGAAGCAGAAAATATCCCAGTTCCATGGTCGGCATACTCAGCAGACATGTCACCCATTGACCATGTTTGGGATGCTCTGGATCGACATGTACAACACTGTTCCAGTTCCTGCCAATATCCAGCAACTTTGCACAGCAAATGAGTAGGAGTGGGACAACGTTGCACAGGTCATAAAGGCGAATGGTGGTCACACCAGATACTGACTGGTTTTCTGATTCATGCTCCTGCCTTTTTTTCAAGGTACCTGTGACCAACAGATGCATATCTGTATTCCCAGTCATGTGAAATCCATAGATTAGGGCCAAATGAATTTATTTCAATTGACTGATTTCCTTATATAAACTGTAACTCAGGAAAATAGTTTAATTTGTTGCACGTTGTATTTATATTTTTGTGTAGTTGTTTTTAAAACCAAAAATAACTGTCATTTCGGTTCATTGCTCAGCACTATTAGAAAAGCAAGCAATAACTAAATGTACTGAATAAGACTCACATTCCTTTCTCGATAACCTTCTTCAGGAGCATCGGCACCCCCATGCCGGAAGTTGGAGTAACAGTGCTTTAGCAGCACGAGTAGTATAGTCGATATGATGATAGAACTTTGGCAGCCTTTTCCTCAACTTTGCTATGTTAAAATTCCCAGCTACAATAAATGCAGGCAAAGGATATGTGGTTTCCAGTTTGTATAAAGTCCAGTAAAGTTCTTTGAGGGCCGTCGTGGTATTGGCTTGAGGCGGATATACATGGCCGTGACTATAACCAAATACAAATCTTTTGCTAGATAATACGGTAAGCATTTGATTGTGAGGTATTCTAGGTCAGGTGAACAAAAGGACTTGAGTTCCTGTATGTTATAACAATTACACCGTGAGTCGTTAATCAT
Source organism: Oncorhynchus gorbuscha (assembly GCF_021184085.1). Lineage (NCBI taxonomy): Eukaryota > Metazoa > Chordata > Actinopteri > Salmoniformes > Salmonidae > Oncorhynchus > Oncorhynchus gorbuscha. Next base: position 3,656 of record NW_025754591.1, on the reverse strand, counting down.
GAAACATACACCCCTGCCTGCCCTTCTTCCGGAGAGATATTTATTCCTGTCTGGGTGATGAACTGAGAACCCAGTGGGCTGGACAAATTCAGACAGTATATCCCAAGAGAGACATGTTTCCGTGAAACAGAGTATGTCACGAGTCCCTGATGTCTCGATGGAAAGAAGCCCTCGCCCAGAGCTTATCAACTTTATTATTCAAAGACTGGATATTTGTGAGTAATATACTCGGAAGCAGTGGGTGGTGTGCATGCCTCCTAAGTCGGACTAGAATACCACTAGAAGACCACTTGGCTTCTGATATCAGTTCAGTCGCCCTGGGGGTGCGAACAAAGGATCCGATTCGAAGAAGTCGTATTTCTGAGTCGCAATGCTGGTAGTGCTGATGAGTTACCGTCACTCTGATATCCAATAGTGTCTTCCCGGCTGTATGTAATAAAACACAAATGTTTTATGGGCTAACAGAGTAAGAAAGAATACATTCAAAAATTCATAAGAGTGGGAAACGAGGCAGCCCTCTCTGTTGGAGCCATTTTAAAGAACATCTAGCCGCTTGAGAACACCCTTACCTGCCAATCTATAAATTACATATCCGTAATCTAGCATGGGTTGGATGGTCATCTGAATTAGGGTTAGTTTGGCAGCTGGGGTGGAAGAAGAGCAATTAGGATAAAGGAAACCAAGTCTAGATTGAACTTTAGCTTGCAGCTTTGATATGTACTGAGAGAAGGACAGTGTATAGTCTAGCCATACTCCCAAGTACTTGTATGTGGCTACCTGAAGCTCTAAACCCTCAATGGTAGTAATCACACCTGCGGGAGAGGTGCGTCTTCTTACTAAACCACATTACCTTTGCTTTGGAGGAGTTAAGAACAAGGTTAAGGGTGAAAGCTTGTTGGACACAAAGAAAGCTTTGTTGTAGAGCATTTAACACAAATTCTGGGGTGGGGCCAGCTGAGTATAAGACCGTATCATCTGCATATAAATGAATGAGAGAGCTTCCTACATGCGTGAGCGATGTTGTTGATGTAAATTGAGAAGAGCGTGGGGCCTAGGATCGAGCCTTGGGGTGCTCACTTGGTGACAGGAAGTGGCTGAGACAGCAGATGTTCTGACTTTATACACTGCACTCTTTGAGAGAGGTAGTTAGGAAACCAGGCCAAGACAAACAAGACCCCTCAGAGACAACAATGCTCCTTAGCCTGCCCACACGAATGGAATGGTCTACCGCAGTGGTCAACAACCTTTTTAAGCCCAAAATGTAAATCAAGATCTACCACTTGCAAAAAATGGCGAAAAAACAAGGCCACAATGTAGTTCCACTTTGACATTCTTTATTTTGTTACCTGTCAGTCACAAGCAAAGTGATTAATTTAATTATACAAATACTATAATCAGAAGTAAGTGCAACTATCATTCAACATTTATAACAGTCACATTACATTTTTCTATATTTCCACAGGCCTATTACTCATTCACCATTCATATATAACCTCAATCATCAGTCAATTACAGGCCTAAGCCAATCATGTACAGTACTGTTTCACTTTCCCTTTATAAACATCATATTTCAAGACGCTTCAAAATGACAATACTCAAGTAAGTTGTGGTGGTTAATTTCTGTATTATCAAATGAGGAGATACAAACTTCACACAAGTCAAAGTTATACTTAAGCGACATCTTTAATAATAAGAGCTTTGCAATAGCAACGACTTTCAACGACTCACCATTTCTAATGAACCGTTGAGTGTGATAAAACAGTTCTTTTATAACCAAGATACACCCCTTTCAACCTACATGACAAGCAACAGATGCATACAATGGGTCACAAGGTTAAGATTTGTATGAAAGATATCTATAATACATAGCAGACAGCAACTGCTGTGTCAACAGTTTTCATTGTATAGAGACCAGTGTCTGGCCCTCCGACTCCAAACTGGAACCATCTCTCCCTGGTACGGTATAGAACAGAAACAATAACTCATGCTCTGGAATGCTCTTTAGGTTTTATCACCCAAAGACATCTCCTCTGTCAGTGTTATCTCAGAGGCCCATCCTCAGTAGAACACACACACAATAGTTAACAGAATACTCCATTCTGTCGAATAAAAACAACCACTATAGTGCAATACAAGCATTATAACATAATCTTGCAATTTCCATGACAAAGTGCAACTAAGCATTCAAAATATTATTCACATCATTCAATTGTTCAAAAATACTTTCACACAAATCACAGCCCTACTACAATTCATTTCCTCAATCAGTCAATTACAGGCCTAAGCCAATCATGTACAGTACTGTTTAATTTTCCATTTTAGGAACATATACTTTTGTAAACAATATAGCCTACAACAGATTTGAAACTGGCAATACTCACTCACTCTGGCTGTGGATGAGATCCCCCCACACACACATACACATTCAATGTGATGGCTGTGATTGCACACTATCAGCAAGTGCACTGTAGTATGGCTCATAGTTTGACACAGCAAGTCTGACACTGTCTGTGAGATGTCTATTAGTTAGACAAGACCTGTTCATTGACTTTATTATTTTCATCTGTGAAAAGGCCATCTCACAGAGATATGTTGATCCAAAGTAGGCCTTCGCCTTAAGTGCGCAGGATGAAAGGAGAGGGAACTTTTCAGTGTTTACAAGACTCAAAAGTCACTGTTCCTTGATCTTGCTTTCAACTCAATGTCATTTTTCAATTCAATTATCTCCATGTCAACTACGATTGGTAGAGCAAATACTTGCTGGAATTTGGCGGACACCTCCTCAATCTCAAAGGGGAGGAAAGGGTTTGAGATAAATGACATAGGGAGGCTGTTGCATTTAACTCCTGAAAGCGGTTTGTTGAATTCGTATTCCAGTTTCTCCAGGTGGGCACAGAATTATTGCGGGAGAAAAGCATCTTTATTTCTGATGTTTTGCGACATTATCTCCAGGTTTGGGAAGTGCACCATTCTTCCATTTTTCAACTGAGAGGCCCACACCCACCTTGGCCTTGAAGGCATTGACAACGCGGATCATGTGTGCCACGTCTTTGTCTTTTCCCTGAAGCTCATAGTTAAGCTCGTTCAGTTTTGCTGTTATGTCCGTGAGGAAAGTCTAGCAGCCATGCATCACCACACAGTTTCTCATGCTCCTCATTTCGTGACTCCAGAAATGATTTGATCTCGGGCAGCAAGTCAACAAATCGCTGCAGTACTTTCCCGCGACTCAACCACCTTACGTAGCGTGGAAAATCAAGTCACCTTATGCAGCATCAAGCTCATCTAATAAAGATTTAACCTGTTGAGTGTAGGGGCAGTATTTTGATGTTTGGATGAAAAACGTACCCAAATGAAACTGCCTATTTCTCAGGCCCAGAATCTAGAATATGCCTACAATTGTCAGATTAGGATAGAAAACACTCTAAAGTTTCCAAAACTGTCAAAATATTGTCTGTGAGTATAACAGAAATGATAATGCAGGCGAAAACCTGAGGAAAATCAAACCAGGAAGTGCCTTAGAGAAAGCGAATCTCCCTGTTCCATTGCATGCCTATCCTCCATTTAAATGGATTTCAACCAGATTCCTTTTCCTATGGCTTCCACATGGTGTGAACAGTCTTTAGACATTTGTTTCAGGCTTTTATTTTGAAAAATGA
>NW_025754590.1:0-5000 GCF_021184085.1 Oncorhynchus gorbuscha | reverse complement strand
ATTATTATTATGTTTTCTTCTTGGGCCTCTATAACTATATCTATTGTTTTTATTTTTGTTGTTGTTGTGTGATTTGGATTAATCCCCTCTACCACACGGAACCCCACTAATCTACTGACGGAACGCAAGAGGTGGCTAACAATAGACCTCCATCCTATGCTAGCTTGCTACCGATGGCCTGGCTAGCTGTCTAAATCGCCGTGACCCCCAACCAACCTCTCCACTCACCGGACCCTTTTGATCAATCGACTAAGCATGCCTCTCATTAATGTCAATATGCCTTGTCCTGTCAATAAGCCTCTAGTCCTGCTCACTATACCTTATCCAACCTATTAGTTCCACCACCCACACATGCGATGACATCTCCTGGTTTCAATGATGTTTCTAGAGACAATATCTCTCTCTTCATCACTCAATACCTAAGTTTACCTCCACTGTATTCACATCCTTATTGCTTTTAGCCGCACCCTTATTCTACTCCTCCTATGTTCCTCTGGCGATGTAGAGGTGAATCCAGGCCCTGCAGTGCCTAGCTCCACTCCTATTCCCCAGGCGCTCTCTTTTGATGACTTCTGTAACCGTAATAGCCTTGGTTTCATGCATGTTAACATTAGAAGCCTCCTCCCTAAGTTTGTTCTATTCACTGCTTTAGCGCACTCTGCCAACCCGGATGTTCTAGCTGTGTCTGAATCCTGGCTTAGGAAGACCACCAAAAATTTTGAAATTTTAATTCCAAACTACAACATTTTCAGACAAGATAGAACTGCCAAAGGGGGCGGTGTTGCAATCTACTGCAAAGATAGCCTGCAGAGTTCTGTCCTACTATCCAGGTTTGTACCCAAACAATTTGAACTTGTACTTTTAAAAATCCACCTCTCTAAAAACAAGTCTCACCGTTGCCACCTGCTATAGACCACCCTCTGCCCCCAGCTGTGCTCTGGACACCATATGTGAACTGATTGCCCCCCATCTATCTTCAGAGCTCATGCTGCTAGGCGACCTAAACTGGAACATGCGTTAACACCCCAGCCATCCTACAATCTAAACTTGATGCCCTCAATCTCACACAAATGATCAATGAACCTACCAGGTACCTCCCCAAAGCCTTAAACACGGGCACCCTCATAGATATCATCCTAACCAACTTGCCCTCTAAATACACCTCTGCTGTCTTCAACCAAGATCTCAGTGATCACTGCCTCATTGCCTGCATCCGTAATGGGTCAGCGGTCAAACAACCTCCACTCATCACTGTAAAACGCTCCCTGAAACACTTCAGCGAGCAGGCCTTTCTAATCGACCTGGCCGGGTTATCCTGGAAGGATATTGATCTCATCCCGTCAGTAGAGGATGCCTGGATATTTTTTTAAACTGCCTTCCTAACCATCTTAAATAAACATGCCCCATTCAAGAAATTTAGAACCAGGAACAGATATAGCCCTTGGTTCTCCCCAGACCAGACTGCCCTTAACTTCTTGCGTTCTTGAGCCATGCCGGATCCAGTAGCGTAATCATAGCCTCAAGCTCAATACCATAACGCAACGTTAACTATTCATGAAAATCGCAAATGAAATTAAATTAATATTCTAGCTCTCAAGCTTAGCCTTTTGTTAACAACACTGTCACCTCAGATTTTCAAAAATATGCTTCTCAAGCATAGCAAACTAGCATTTGTGTAACAGTACTGGTAGCTAGCGTAGCATTTAGCGTTAGCATCAGCAGGAAACATTTTCACAAAAACCAGCAAAAACATTCAAATAAATCATAAACCTTTGAAGAACTTCGGATGTTTTCAATGAGGAGACTCTCAGTTAGATAGCAATGTTCAGTTTTTCCTGAAATATTTTTTGTGCAGGAGAAATCGGTCCGTTTGGTGCGTCACGTTTGGCTACCAAAAAAAAACAAAAATTCAGTTATCCAAACGCCGAACTTTTTTCAAATTAACTCCATAATATTGACTGAAACATGGCAAACGTTGTTTAGAACCAATCCTCAAGGTGTTTTGTCATATATCTCTTCAATGATGTATCGTTCCTGGAAGTATGAGTCTCCTTCTGTAACGCAAGGTACAATGGTTGAGAATTTACGCACCAACGTAGACAAAGGACACCGGACGGACCCCTGGCAAATGTAGTCTTTTATGGCCAATCTTCCAATGATATGCCTACAAATACGTCACAATGCTGCAGACATCTTGGATGAACGGCAGAAGCATAAGCTCGTTCACAGCACATTCACAGCCATATAAAGGGAGACAATGAAAACAGAGCTTGAAAATTCAGCTCATTTCCTGTTTGAGGTTACATCTTGGTTTCGCCTGTACCATCATTTCTGGGGCACTCACAGATAATATCTTTGCAGTTTTGAAAACGTCAGAGTGTTTTCTTTTATATTATATGCATAGTCCAATTGCTCTTAAATACAAGTAAAACTAAATGCATGCTCTTCAACCGATCGCTACCTGCACCCTGCCCGCCTGTCCAACATCACCACTCTACAAGACTCTGGCTCTGACTTAGAATACTTGGACAACTACAAATACTTAGGTGTCTGGTTAGACTGTAAACTCTTTCCAGACCCATATCAAACATCTCAATCCAAAGTTAAATCTAGAATTGGCTTCCTATTTCGCAACAAAGCATCCTTCACTCATGCTGCCAAACATACCCTGGTAAAACTGACCATCCTACCAATCCTCAACTTTGGCGATGTCATTTACAAAATAGCCTCCAATACCCTACTCAACAAATTGCATGCAGTCTATCACAGTGCAATCCGTTTTGTCACCAAAGCCCCATATACTACCCACCATTGCGACCTGTACGCTCTCGTTGGCTGGCCCTCGCTTCATACTCGTCGCCAAACCCACTGGCTCCATGTCATCTACAAGACCCACAAAGGCTGCAACAAAACATGCTAACCTCTCACCATTACCAATAACAGAGGCTACAACAAAACATGCTAACCTCTCACCATTACCAATAACAGAGGCTACAAGAAAACATGCTAACCTCTCACCATTACCAATAACAGAGGGGGTATGAACTTTCTCATTCATCATCATTCATTATTCATTCCTGATTATTCATCATCATAGTAGCATCCACATGAATGTAGAAGTGTTCAGAAACATCTTCTATTCTTACTGACAAAATGACAGGACATTATTCACCATTCAGTTTCTAGTAGGAAAACATCTAAAACACAACCAAGACAAACTGCAAATTCATTCAACAAGTTAGTAGGATCACAAGCTTGATGTAATCACTGCAGCATGGAATATGGGACCAAATACTAAACGTATGACTACTTTAATACACTATAAGTGTAATATAATATACTATAAGTCTAATATATATACTAATATATATAATATACTAATATACTAATATATATACTTTACAATATAAGTGAATTTGTCCAGATAACCAAATTAAAAAACTGTATGCTTCACTGTCCAAACACATATGGTGTGGACTATGTGTGTCTGGTAAACACATGTGGATCTGGTGAACAGTTATCACTTGTTGACCAACTACAGGAATACTGACTCAGAGTCTCCAGTTTACAGTGGGGATTCCCCAGTCCAGCAGAGAGCAGCTTCACTCCTGAATCCTTCAGGTCATTATTACTCAGGTCCAGCCTCTCCAGGTGTGAGGGGCTTGACCTCAGAGCTGAGACCAGAGAAGCACAGCCTTCCTCTGTGACTAGACAGCCTGACAGCCTGCAAAGAGTCAACTCATATTAAAATCACACTGATATTCTTTGTTGGTGAAAATAGTGGCAATATATTTTTGTTTACATGTTTACAGCATTTCCAGATATATCAGTGTCCTGAAACCTTCCATATCTATTTGTAAATTAATGTATCATCATTAAAAATGACAAATGATCAAAGTATTGCCTACAGATAGAAACATGTATAGTACAAATATTATAGTAGACTGACCAGACCAGTTTAAAAAGCAGTATCAGTCAGAAGACAGACAGTGAGGAATCAGATTTAGATTGTATTGAGTATACAGTCCACACCATATCTATTTAGACAGTGAGGTATCAGATTTAGATTGTATTGAGTATACAGTCCACACCATATCTATTTAGACAGTGAGGTAGGAGACTCTGCTAGCTAGCCAACAGCTAACAGCTAACAGCTAGACAACGTCACCACACACATGTCTACTGAATCGAATTCAACAACCCGGTCAGGTAGTATCACATTTTCATTTCATTTCATTACAGTACAACGGTTTGATTTGTTTGATCGTAGATAGCAACTTAGCTAGCTACATAGCCGTCTTTGTTTCAAAGATAATTGTGTAGTCTAGAGCGATTTCCTAGGTTAGCTAGCCAGCTATTGTCGTTCTTTAACGCAACGTAACAAACAACACTGCTAGCTAGCCACAGCCCCCGAATAGTAGCACTGTGGAAACTATTACACTCAACGGAACGACTTGATTAGTGTAGTGTCAACAACGCAGCTACTGCCAGCTAGCCTACTTCAGCAGTACTGTATCATTTTAATCATTTTAGTCAATAAGATTCTTGCTACGTAAGCTTAACTTTCTGAACATTCGAGACGTGTAGTCCACTTGTCATTCCAATCTCCTTGCATTAGCGTAGCCTCTTCTGTAGCCTGTCAACTATGTGTCTGTTTATCCCTGTTCTCTCCTCTCTGCACAGACCATACAAACGCTCCACACCGCGTGGCCGCGGCCACCCTAATCTGGTGGTCCCAGCGCACACGACCCACGTGGAGTTCCAGGTCTCCGGTAGCCTCTGGAACTGCCGATCTGCGGCCAACAAGGCAGAGTTCATCTCAGCCTATGCCTCCCTCCAGTCCCTCGACTTCTTGGCACTGACGGAAACATGGATCACCACAGACAACACTGCTACTCCTACTGCTCTCTCCTCGTCCGCCCACGTGTTCTCGCACACCCCGAGAGCTTCTGGTCAGCGGGGTGGTGGCACCGGGATCCTCATCTCTCCCAAGTGGTCTT
>NW_025754589.1:0-8916 GCF_021184085.1 Oncorhynchus gorbuscha | reverse complement strand
TGCAACACTCTACCACACCGCACTGCAACAATCTACCACACTGCAACACTCTAAAATAAATGTTTTGAAGAAAGTTCAACAACAGGTTGAAACTGAGCATAAAACATGGTCGTGGTAGATGTTGGTTCGAAGCCTAACACAACGAAATGGACAGCGCTTTCCATATGCATATTAGGGCTTATCTATACACATAGGCTTATGAGCCCAAGCCCCTCCCCCCCATTTTTGTTTGTTTGTTGACTGAATTAAAATGATGATTGTGCTGTTATACAATTCATAGCCCACCACATATTACACATGGCAGAAAAATATAAAACAACACTGATTTAAGATGTCTTCGCAACATAATTGGTCTAGCCTATACTCCAAAATTAAACACATTTGAGTTATCGCCTTTGAGTGTGGACTGTAGTATAACGCATACTGGATGGACTGGTTACCTTATGCCATGCTCCAACATGTATATCCGTGAGTCTGGGACAGAACTTAGCCCTAGGAGATGCTGTTGGTTCATTGATTGTGCAGGGCAGCTTGTAGCCTAGTTGTTAGAGCGTTGGGCCAGCAATCAAAAAAGTTGCTGGATCGAATCCCTGAGCTGACAAGGTACAAATCTCTCGTTCTGCCCCCTGGACAAGGCAGTTAACCCACTGTTCCCTGGTAGGCTGTCATTGAAAATAAGAATTCGTTCTTAACTGACTTGCCTAGTTAAACAATGGTAACAATTTAATTAAAAATACAGTTAGCCTACAGTTATAGTGAATTTGTATTTGACTTTTACGTAGGTGGAGAAAAGAAAACAGCCAGGCAAGCTCCCACTTTTTGTTATCCAGCGGGACTCGGTGGGTGCAGGAATCAGACGCAGAGAGAGAGAGAGTAACGGAGTAAAGTGCTTTACTCTTGCACACAGTAATAATAAGCCCAACACAATACAGGGCGCAGGACAACTATACAAGACAACCCAAAAACCACAGGGTGTCAAGTAAAGGAAAGAAAATTCACCAATACCTAACATGCACACGAAACATTAAGACAGTACACCACTACCTAACATGCACACATAACATTAAGACAATCTACCACTACCTAACATGCACACATAACATTAAGACAATACACCACTACCTAACATGCACACATAACATTAAGACAGTACACCACTACCTAACATGCACACGAAACATTAAGACAGTACACCACTACCTAACATGCACACATAACATTAAGACAATCTACCACCACCTAACATGCACACATAACATTAAGACAGTACACCACTACCTAACATGCACACATAACATTAAGACAGTACACCACTACCTAACATGCACACATAACATTAAGACAGTACACCACTACCTAACATGCACACATAACATTAAGACAGTACACCACTACCTAACATGCACACATAACATTAAGACAGTACACCACTACCTAACATGCACACATAACATTAAGACAGTACACCACTACCTAACATGCACACATAACATTAAGACAATCCACCACTACCTAACATGCACACATAACATTAAGACAATCTACCACTACCTAACATGCACACGAAACATTAAGACAGTACACCACTACCTAACATGCACACATAACATTAAGACAATCTACCACTACCTAACATGCACACATAACATTAAGACAATACACCACTACCTAACATGCACACATAACATTAAGACAATCTACCACTACCTAACATGCACACATAACATTAAGACAATACACCACTACCTAACATGCACACATAACATTAAGACAATCTACCACTACCTAACATGCACACATAACATTAAGACAATACACCACTACCTAACATGCACACATAACATTAAGACAATACACCAATACCTAACATGCACACATAACATTAAGACAGTACACCACTACCTAACATGCACACATAACATTAAGATAATCTACCACTACCTAACATGCACACATAACATTAAGACAATCTACCACTACCTAACATGCACACATAACATTAAGACAATCTACCACTACCTAACATGCACACATAACATTAAGACAATCTACCACTACCTAACATGCACACATAACATTAAGACAGTACACCACTACCTAACATGCACACATAACATTAAGACAGTACACCACTACCTAACATGCACACATAACATTAAGACAGTACACCACTACCTAACATGCACACATAACATTAAGACAATCTACCACTACCTAACATGCACACATAACATTAAGACAGTACACCACTACCTAACATGCACACATAACATTAAGACAGTACACCACTACCTAACATGCACACATAACATTAAGACAGTACACCACTACCTAACATGCACACACATAACAAAAGACAATCCCGCACAAAACAAGGGCAAGGGCGGGTCAAACTACTACATATAGGGAAGCTAATTAAACCAAACTAAACTAATAATAAGTTTCCTAAACCTACCTAGTTTCACCCTTTCCTTTCTGTTGTATAACTGACTAGGTATCCCCCTTTCCTTTCTGTTGTACAACTGACTAGGTATCCCCCTTTCCTTTCTGTTGTACAACTGACTAGGTATCCCCCTTTCCTTTCTGTTGTACAACTGACTAGGTATCCCCCTTTCCTTTCTGTTGTATAACTGACTAGGTATCCCCCTTTCCTTTCTGTTGTATAACTGACTAGGTATCCCCCTTTCCTTTCTGTTGTATAACTGACTAGGTATCCCCCTTTCTGTTGTTCAACTGACTAGGTATCCCCCTTTCCTTTCTGTTGTACAACTGACTAGGTATCCCCCTTTCCTTTCTGTTGTATAACTGACTAGGTATCCCCCTTTCTGTTGTTTAACTGACTAGGTATCCCCCTTTCCTTTCTGTTGTATAACTGACTAGGTATCCCCTTTCCTTTCTGTTGTTTAACTGACTAGGTATCCCCCTTTCCTTTCTGTTGTATAACTGACTAGGTATCCCCCTTTCTGTTGTACAACTGACTAGGTATCCCCCTTTCCTTTCTGTTGTATAACTGACTAGGTATCCCCCTTTCTGTTGTATAACTGACTAGGTATCCCCCTTTCTGTTGTATAACTGACTAGGTATCCCCCTTTCCTTTCTGTTGTATAACTGACTAGGTATCCCCCTTTCTGTTGTATAACTGACTAGGTATCCCCCTTTCCTTTCTGTTGTATAACTGACTAGGTATCCCCCTTTCTGTTCTGTTGTACAACTGACTAGGTATCCCCCTTTCCTTTCTGTTGTACAACTGACTAGGTATCCCCCTTTCCTTTCTGTTGTATAACTGACTAGGTATCCCCCTTTCCTTTCTGTTGTATAACTGACTAGGTATCCCCCTTTCTGTTGTATAACTGACTAGGTATCCCCCTTTCTGTTGTATAACTGACTAGGTATCCCCCTTTCCTTTCTGTTGTATAACTGACTAGGTATCCCCCTTTCCTTTCTGTTGTATAACTGACTAGGTATCCCCCTTTCCTTTCTGTTGTATATTTGACTAGGGTAATCCCCCTTTCCTTTCTGTTGTATGGCAGATAGGTCATCATCCACCTTTCTGTTGTATAAACTGACCGGGTGCATCTCCACTTTCTGTTGTATAACTGACTAGGTATCCCCCTTTCCTTTCTGATTAGTAAACTGACTAGGTGTCTCCTTTCTGTTGTATAACTGACTAAATTATCCCCTTTCTGTTGTATAACTGACTAGGTATCCCCCTTTCTGTTCATGTGACTAGGTGTCCCCCTTTCCTTTCTGGTGTGTGCTTGTTTAGTTGTCTCCCTTTCCTTTCTGTTGTATAACCTTACTAGGGTATCCCCTTTCCTTTCTGTTGTATAACTGACTAGGTATCCCCCTTTCCTTTCTGGTTGTATGTAACCCTGACTAGGTATCCCTTTCCTTTCTGTTGTATAACTGACTAGATATCTCCTTTCCTTTCTGTTGTATAACTTAATTAGGTATCCCCCTTTCTGTTGTATAACCGACTAGGTAACCCCATTTCTGTTGTATAACTGACTAGGTATCCCCCTTTCTGTTGTATAACTGACTAGGTATCCCCTTTCTGTTGTATAACTGACTAGGTATCCCCCTTTCTGTTGTATAACTGACTAGGTATCCCCCTTTCTGTTGTATAACTGACTAGGTATCCCCTTTCCTTTCAGTTGTATAACTGACTAGGTATCCCCTTTCCTTTCTGTTGTATAACTGACTAGGTATCCCCCTTTCTGTTGTACAACTGACTAGGTATCCCCCTTTCCTTTCTGTTGTATAACTGACTAGGTACCCCCCTTTCCTTTCTGTTGTATAACTGACTAGGTATCCCCCTTTCCTTTCTGTTGTATAACTGACTAGGTATCCCCCTTTCCTTTCTGTTGTATAACTGACTAGGTATCCCCCTTTCTGTTCTGTTGTACAACTGACTAGATATCCCCCTTTCCTTTCTGTTGTACAACTGACTAGGTATCCCCCTTTCCTTTCTGTTGTATAACTGACTAGGTATCCCCTTTCCTTTCTGTTGCATAACCTGACTAGGGTATCCCCTTTCTGTTGTATAACTGACTAGGTATCCCCTTTCTGTTGTATAACTGACTAGTATCCCCTCTTTCCTTCTGTTGTATAACTGACTAGCAATCTTTTCTGTTGTATAACTGACTAGGTATCCCCTTTCTGTTGTACAAACTGACTAGGTATCCTTTCCTTTCTGTTGTATAACTGACTAGGTATCCCCTTTCCTTTCTGTTGTATAACTGACTAGGTATCCCCCTTTCCTTTCTGTTGTATAACTGACTAGGTATCCTTTCCTTTCTGTTGTATAACTGACTAGGTATCCCCTTTCTGTTCTGTTGTACAACTGACTAGATATCCCCTTCCTTTCTGTTGTACAACTGACTAGGGTATCCCCCTTTCCTTTCTGTTGTATAACTGACTAGGTATCCCCCTTTCCTTTGGGTTGTAGCAACTGACTAGGTATCCCTCTTTCTGTTGTATAACTGACTAGGTATCCCCTTCTGCTGTATAACTGACTAGGTATCCCCCTTTCCTGTTGTATAACTGACTAGGTATCCCCTTTCCTTTCTGTTGTATAACTGACTAGGTATCCCCCTTTCCTTTCTGTTGTATAACTGACTAGGTATCCCCTTTCCTTTCTGTTGTATAACTGACTAGGTATCCCTTCCTTTCATAGTTGTATAACTGACTAGGTATCCCCTTTCCTTTCTGTTGTATAACTGACTAGGTATCCCCCTTCCTTTCTGTTGTATAACTGACTAGATATCCCCTTTCCTTCTGTTGTATAACTGACTAGGTATCCCCTTTCTGTTGTATAACCGACTAGGTATCCCCTTTCTGTTGTATAACTGACTAGGTATCCCCTTTCTGTTGTATAACCGACTAGGTATCCCCCTTTCCTTTCTTGTTGTATAACTGACTAGGCATCCCCCTTCTGTTGTATAACTGACTAGGTATCCCCCTTTCTGTTGTATAACTGACTAGGTATCCCCTTTCTGTTGTATAAACTGACTAGGTATCCCCCTTTCCTTTCAGTTGTATAACTGACTAGGTACTCCCTTTCTCCTTTCTGTTGTATAACTGACTAGGTATCCCTTCCTTCTGTTGTATAACTGACTAGGTATCCCCTTCTGTTGTACAACTGACTAGGTATCCCCTTTCTGTTGTACAACTGACTAGGTATCCCCCTTTCCTTTCTGTTGTATAACTGACTAGGTATCCCCCTTCTTCCTTTCTGTTGCATAACTGACTAGGTATCCCCCTTTCCTTTCTGTTGTATAACTGACTAGGTATCCCCTTTCCTTTCTGTTGTATAACCGACTAGGTATCATCCCCTTTCCTTTCTGTTGTATAACCGACTAGGTATCCCCTTTCCTTTCTTTTGTACAACTGACTAGGTATCCCCCTTTCCTTTCTGTTGTATAACTGACTAGGTACCCCCCTTTCCCTTTCCCATTACAGTCCCACTTGGCCCGATAACATTTTGCAGTCTAAATGTAATTATATTTAATTAATGACATGTGTCAAATGGCGCTGATCACTCAATAGTGTATTTCCAGTTTCAGTGTTTTCATATGCCTCCGAATCATACAGGAAAATAAAAGTAATGGGTGTGAAAAACCACTCTAGCTGCAAATATGGGGCAACTAAGATGTACTCTCATCCCTCGGCAGGAAGTCTGTAAATAATTAACTAAATACAATTACATTTTCGGCTGCAAAATGTTATTGGTCAAGTGGGAGCATCATGATAGCCTACAAATCAGAGGGAACGGATAAAAAAAACACAGGGAACGGATTAGTTTGGCTGTTTTTTTTTTTAACATGACCCCTAAGGTGCTCCGTAGATTTTGAATAGCCTAGTAATAGAGATTTTTTTTTAACATGACCCCTAAGGTGCTCCGTAGATTTTGAATAGCCTAGTAATAGAGATTTGTTTTCTTTTCAACATGACCCCTAAGGTGCTCCGTAGATTTTGAATAGCCTAGTAATAGAGATTTGTTTTCTTTTCAACATGACCCCTAAGGTGCTCCGTAGATTTTGAATAGCCTAGTAATAGAGATGTTTTTTTTTTCTTTCAACATGACCCCTAAGGTGCTCCGTAGATTTTGAATAGCCTAGTAATAGAGATGTTTTTTTCTTTTTCAACATGACCCCTAAGGTGCTCCGTAGATTTTGAATAGCCTAGTAATAGAGATGTTTTTTTTCTTTCAACATGACCCCTAAGGTGCTCCTTAGATTTTGAATAGCCTAGTAATAGAGATGTTTTTTTCTTTTCAACATGACCCCTAAGGTGCTCCGAGATTTTGAATAGCCTAGTAATAGAGATGTTTTTTTCTTTTCAACATGACCCTAAGGTGCTCCATAGATTTTGAATAGCCTAGTAATAGAGATGTTTTTTTTTTTTCTTTTTCAACATGACCCCTAAGGTGTCGTAGATTTTGGAATAGCCTAGTAATAGAGATGTTTTTTTCTTTTCAACATGACCCCTAAGGTGCTCCTAGATTTTGAATAGCCTAGTAATAGAGATGTTTTTTTCTTTTTCAACATGACCCTAAGGTGCTCCGAGATTTTGGAATAGCCTAGTAATAGAGATGTTTTTTTTCTTTTTCAACATGACCCCTAAGGTGCTCCGAGATTTTGGAATAGCCTAGTAATAGAGATGTTTTTTTTTCTTTCAACATGACCTCCTAAGGTGCTCCGAGATTTTGAATAGCCTAGTAATAGAGATGTTTTTTTCTTTTTCAACATGACCCTAAGGTGCTCAGATTTTGGAAATAGCCTAGTAATAGAGATGTTTTTTTCTTTTCAACATGACCCCTAGGTGCTCCGTCAGATTTTGAATAGCCTAGTAATAGAGATGTTTTTTTCTTTTCAACATGACCTCTAAGGTGCTCCGTAGATTTTAAATAGCCTAGTAATAGAGATGTTTTTTCTTTTTCAATATGACCCTAAGGTGCTCCAGAGATTTTGAATAGCCTAGTAATAGAGATGTTTTTTCTTTTTCAACATGACCCCTAAGGTGCTCCGTAGATTTTGTGAATAGCCTAGTAATAGAGATGTTTTTTCTTTTTCAACATGACCCCTAAGGCAGTTCCAGATTTTGAATAGCCTAGTAATAGAGATGTTTTTTTCTTTTCAACATGACCCCTAAGGTGCTCCGTAGATTTTGAATAGCCTAGTAATAGAGATGTTTTTTTCTTTTCAACATGACCCTAAGGTGCTCCATAGATTTTGAATAGCCTAGTAATAGAGATGTTTTTTTCTTTTCAACATGACCCCTAAGGTGCTCCAGGATTTTGAATAGCCTAGTAATAGAGATGTTTTTTCTCTGACCCCCAAGGTGCTCCGTAGATTTTGAATAGCCTAGTACCAACATGACCCCCTAAGGTGCTCCGTAGATTTTGAATAGCCTAGTAATAGAGATGTTTTTTTTCTTTCAACATGACCCCTAAGGTCTTAGATTTTGAATATTACCATAATAGATGTTTTTTTTCTTTTCAACATGACTCCCTTGCTAAGTTCAGAGATTTTGAATAGCCTAGTAATAGAGATGTTTTTTTCTTTTCAACATGACCCCTACAAGTTCTCGTAGATTTTGAATAGCTCTATAACAGAGATGTTTTTTTCTTTTCAACATGACCTCAAGGTGCTCCATAGATTTTGAATAGCCTAGAATAGAGATGTTTTTTTCTTTTTCAACATGACCCTAAGGTCTAGCTGGGAATAGCCTAGTAATAGAGATGTTTTTTTCTTTTCAACATGACCCCTAAGGTGCTCCGTAGATTTTGAATGTTTCAGTAATAGAGATGTTTTTTCTTTTCAAATATGACCCTAAGGTGCTCCGTAGATTTTGAATAAGCCTAGTAATAGAGATGTTTTTTCTTTTTCAACATGACTTCTAAGGCAGCTCCGAGATTTTGAATAGCCTAGTAATAGAGATGTTTTTTTCTTTTCAACATGACCCCTAAGGTGCTCCGTAGATTTTGAATAGCCTAGTAATAGAGATGTTTTTTTTCTTTTCAACATGACCCCTAAGGTGCTCCATAGATTTTGAATAGCCTAGTAATAGAGATGTTTTTTTCTTTTCAACATGACCCCTAAGGTGCTCCGTAGATTTTGAATAGCCTAGTAATAGAGATGTTTTTTTTCTTTTCAACATGACCCCTAAGGTGCTCCGTAGATTTTGAATAGCCTAGTAATAGAGATGTTTTTTTTCTTTTCAACATGACCCCTAAGGTGCTCCGTAGATTTTGAATAGCCTAGTAATAGAGATGTTTTTTTCTTTTCAACATGACCCCTAAGGTGCTCCATAGATTTTGAATAGCCTAGTAATAGAGATGTTTTTTTCTTTTCAACATGACCCCTAAGGTGCTCCATAGATTTTGAATAGCCTAGTAATAGAGATGTTTTTTTC
>NW_025754588.1:0-8918 GCF_021184085.1 Oncorhynchus gorbuscha | reverse complement strand
CCTGTATCAGTACTAGCGCTAACCCCACTGTATCAGTCCCAACCCTAAACCCACTGTATCAGTACTAACGCCGACCCCACTGTATCACGCTTAACCCTAACCCCACTGTATCAGTCCCAACTCCAAACCCCACTGTATCAGTCCTAACCATAACCCCACTGTATCAGTCCCGAACCCCACTGTATCAGTACTAACGTTAACCCCACTGTATCAGTCCTATCCCACTGTATCAGTCCCAACCCTAACCCACTGTATCACTCCTAACCCAAACCCCACTGTATCAGTCCCAAACCTAACCTTACTGTATCAGTCCCAACCCTAACCCTACTGTATCAGTCCTAACTTTAACCCCACTGTATCAGTACTAGCCGACCCCACTGTATCACACCTAACCCTAACCCCACTGTATCAGTCCTAACCCTAAGCCTCCTGTATCAGTACTAACGCTAACCCCACTGTATCAGTTCTAACCCCACTGTATCAGTCCTAACCCCACTGTATCAG
The DNA here is from genome assembly GCF_021184085.1 of Oncorhynchus gorbuscha. Classification (NCBI taxonomy): domain Eukaryota; kingdom Metazoa; phylum Chordata; class Actinopteri; order Salmoniformes; family Salmonidae; genus Oncorhynchus; species Oncorhynchus gorbuscha. The sequence goes on along the minus strand of NW_025754588.1, from coordinate 8,414 downwards.
TCCCAACCCTAACCCCACTGTATCAGTCCTAACCCTAACCTCACTGTATCAGTACTAACTCTGACCCCACTGTATCACTCCTAACCCTAACCCCACTGTATCAGTCCTAACCCCCTATATCAGTCCTAACCCCACTGTATGTACTAACTCGATCCCACTGTATCACTCCTAACCCTAACCGCACTATATCAGTCCTAACCCCACTGTATCAGTCCCAGCCTAACCCTACTGTATCACTCCTAACCCTAACCCCACTGTATCAGTCCCAACCCAAACTCCACTGTATCAGTCCTAACCATAACCCCACTGTATCAGTCCTAACCCCCTGTATCAGTACTAACATTAACCCCACTGTATCAGTCCTAACCCACTGAATCAGTCCTAACCCTAACCCCACTGTATCAGTCCTAACCATAACCCCACTGTATCAGTCCTAACCCCCTGTATCAGTACTAACGCTAACCCCACTGTATCAGTCCCAACCCTAAACCCACTGTATCAGTACTAACGCCGACCCCACTGTATCACGCTTAACCCTAACCCCACTGTATCAGTCCCAACCCAAACCCCACTGTATCAGTCCTAACCATAACCCCACTGTATCAGTCCGAACCCCCTGTATCAGTACTAACGTTAAATCTATCAGAACAGTCCTATCCCCACTGTATCAGTCCCAGTAACCCTAACCCCACTGTATCAGTCCTAACCCTAACCCCACTGTATCACTCCTAACCCAAACCCCACTGTATCAGTCCAATTCTAACCCCACTGTATCAGTCCCAACCCTAACCCTACTGTATCAGTCCTAACTTTAACCCCACTGTATCAGTACTAACGCCACCCCACTGTATCACTCCTAACCCTAACCCCACTGTATCAGTCCTAACCCTAACCCCACTGTATCAGTCCTAACCCTAAGCCTCCTGTATCAGTACTAACGCTAACCCCACTGTATCAGTTCTAACCCCACTGTATCAGTCCTAACCCCACTGTATCAGTCCCAACCCTAACCCCACTGTATCAGTCCTAACCCCCTGTATCAGTACTACCGCAACTCCTACTGTATCAGTTCTAACTCAACTCACTGTATCAGTACTAACCCTGACCCACTGTATCACTTCCTAAACTCCTAAACCTCACTGTATCAGTCTCTAAACCCCTATATTAGTCCTAACCCCTACTGTATGTACTAACTCCGACCCACTGTATCACTCATAACCCTAACCCACTGTATCAGTCCTAACCCCCCTGTATCCAGTCTAACCCTAACCCCACTGTATGAACTAACTCCGACCCCACTGTATCACTCCTAACCCTAACCCCACTGTATCAGTCCTAACCCCACTGTATCAGTCCCAACCCACTGTCACTCCCTACCTATCAGTTCTATATCCAGTCCTAACCCACTGGATCAGTACCAACCCTAACCTACTGTATCACTCCTAACCCTAACCCCACTGTATCAGTCCCAACCCAAACCCACCGTATCAGTCTAACCGCTAACCCCACTGTATCAGTCCTAACCCCCTGTATCAGTACTAACATTAACCCCACTGTATCCAGTCCTAACCCCACTGAATCAGTACTAACCCTAACCCCACTGTATCAGTCCTAACCATAACCCCACTGTATCAGTCCTAACCCCCTGTATCAGTACTAACGCTAACCCCACTGTATCAGTCCCAACCCTAAACCCACTGTATCAGTACTAACGCCGACCCCACTGTATCACGCTTAACCCTAACCCCACTGTATCAGTCCCAACCCAAACCCCACTGTATCAGTCCTAACCATAACCCCACTGTATCAGTCCGAACCCCCCTGTATCAGTACTAACGTTAACCCCACTGTATCAGTCCTATCCCCACTGTATCAGTCCCAACCCTAACCCCACTGTATCACTCCTAACCCAAACCCCACTGTATCAGTCCCAAATCTAACCCCACTGTATCAGTCCCAACCCTAACCCTACTGTATCAGTCCTAACTTTAACCCCACTGTATCAGTACTAACGCCGACCCCACTGTATCACACCTAACCCTAACCCCACTGTATCAGTCCTAACCCTAAGCCTCCTGTATCAGTACTAACGCTAACCCTGTATCAGTTCTAACCCACTGTATCAGTCCTAACCCCACTGTATCAGTCCCAACCCTAACCCCACTGTATCAGTCCTAACCTAACCTCACTGTATGATACTGCTCTGACCCCACTGTATCACTCCTAACCCTAACACTGTATCAGTCCTAACCCCCTATACTCAGTCTAACCCCACTGTATGTACTAACTCGACCCACTGTATCACTCCTAACCCTAACACTTTATATCAGTCCTAACTTACACTGTATCCAGTCCCAACCTAACCTACTATCCTCTAACCCTAACCCCACTGTATCAGTCCCCAACCCAAACTCCACTGTCAGTCCTAACCACTTAACCCCACTGTCAGTCCTAACCCCCTGTATCGGTACTAACATTAACCCCACTGTATCAGTCCTAACCCCACTGAATCTCCTAACCCTAACCCCACTGTATCAGTCCTAACCATAACCCCACTGTATCAGTCCTAACCCCTGTATCAGTACTAACGCTAACCCACTGTATCAGTCCCAACCCTAAACCCACTGTATGTCAGTACTAACGCCGACCCCACTGTATCACGCTTAACCTAACCCCACTGTATCAGTCCCAACCCAAACCCCACTGTCAGTCCTAACCATAACCCCACTGTATCAGTCCGAACCCCTGTATCAGTACTAACGTTAACCCCACTGTATCAGTCCCTATCCCCACTGTATCAGTCCCAACCCTAACCCACTGTATCAGTCCTAACCTAACCCCACTGCTGTCCTCTAACCCAAACCCCACTGTATCAGTCCGAAATCTAACCCCACTGTATCAGTCCCAACCCTAACCCTACTGTATCAGTCTAACTTTAACCCCACTGTATCAGTACTAGCATGGACCCCACTGTATCCTCCCTAACCCTAACCCCCACTGTATCAGTCCTAACCCTAACCCCACTGTCAGTCTAACCTAAGCCTCCTGTATCAGTACCCAACGCTAACCCCACTGTATCAGTTCTAACCCCACTGTATCAGTCCCTAACCCCACTGTATCAGTCCCAACCCTAACCCACTGTATCAGTCCTAACCCCCTGTATCAGTACTAACGCTAACCCACTGTATCAGTCCTAACCCTAACCTCACTGTATCAGTACTAACTCTGACCCACTGTATCACTCCTAACCCTAACCCGACTGTATCAGTCCTAACCCCCCTATATCAGTCCTAACCCACTGTATGTACTAACTCCGACCCCACTGTATCACTCATAACCCTAACCCCACTGTATCAGTCCTAACCCCTGTATCAGTCCTAACCCTAACCCCCACTGTATGAACTAACTCCGACCCCACTGTATCACTCCTAACCCTAACCGCACTATATCAGTCCCTAACCCCACTGTATCAGTCCCAACCTAACCCTGCTGTATCATATCCTAACCCTAACCCCACTGTATCAGTCCCAACCCAAACCCCACTGTATCAGTCCTAGCCATAACCCCACTGTATCAGTCCTAACCCCTGTATCAGTACTAACATTAACCCCACTGTATCAGTCCTAACCCCACTGAATCAGTACTAACCCTAACACTGTATCAGTCCTAACCATAACCCCACTGTACATCAGTCCTAACCCCCTGTATCAGTCTAACGTCCAACCCCTGTATCAGTCAGTACCCTAACAGTCCCAACCCCTAACCCCACGTATCAGTACTAACTCCGACCCCACTCCCCCTAACCCTGTGTAGCTGTATCAGTCCCAACCCTAACCCCACTGTATCAGTCTTAACCCTAACCCCACTGTATCAGTCCTAAACCCCCCACTGTATCAGTCCCCGTCTAACCCCACTGTATCAGTCCCAGCCCTAACCCTACTGTATCAGTCCTAACTTTAACCCCACTGTATCAGTACTAACGCCAAACCCACTGTATCACTCCCAACCCTAACCCCACTGTATCAGTCCTAACCCTAACCCCACTGTATCAGTCCTAACCCTAAGCCTCCTGTATCAGTACTAACGCTAACCCCACTGTATCAGTTCTAACCCCACTGTATCAGTCCTAACCCCACTGTATCAGTCCCAACCCTAACCCCACTGTATCAGTCCTAACCCCTGTATCAGTACTAACGCTAACCCCACTGTATCAGTCCTAACCCTAACCTCACTGTATCAGTACTAACTCTGACCCCACTGTATCACTCCTAACCCTAACCCCACTGTATCAGTCCTAACCCCCTATATCAGTCCTCCCCACTGTATGTACTAACTCCGACCCCACTGTATCACTCATAACCCTAACCCCACTGTATCAGTCCTAACCCCTGTATCAGTCCTAACCCTAACCCCACTGTATGTACTAACTCCGTATCACTCCTACTGCACTATATCAGTCCTAACTAACCCAACCCCACTGTACCTAACCCCAACTATATCAGTCCTAACCCCACTGGATCAGTCCCAACCCTAACCCTACTGTATCACTCCTAACCCTAACCCCACTGTATCAGTCCCAACCCAAACCCCACTGTATCAGTCTAACCATAACCCCACTGTATCAGTCCTAACCCCTGTATCAGTACTAACATTAACCCCACTGTATCAGTCCTAACCCCACTGAATCAGTACTAACCCTAACCCCACTGTATCAGTCCTAACCATAACCCCACTGTATCAGTCCTAACCCCTGTATCAGTACTACGCCAACCCCACTGTATCAGTCCCAACCCTAAACCCACTGTATCAGTACTAACGCCGACCCCACTGTATCACGCTTAACCCTAACCCCACTGTATCAGTCCCAACCCAAACCCCACTGTATCAGTCCTAACCATAACCCCACTGTATCAGTCCGAACCCCCCTGTATCAGTACTAACGTTAACCCCACTGTATCAGTCCTATCCCCACTGTATCAGTCCCAACCCTAACCCCACTGTATCACTCCTAACCCAAACCCCACTGTATCAGTCCCAAATCTAACCCCACTGTATCAGTCCCAACCCTAACCCTACTGTATCAGTCCTAACTTTAACCCCACTGTATCAGTACTAACGCCGACCCCACTGTATCACACCTAACCCTAACCCCACTGTATCAGTCCTAACCCTAAGCCTCCTGTATCAGTACTAACGCTAACCCCACTGTATCAGTTCTAACCCCACTGTATCAGTCCTAACCCCACTGTATCAGTCCCAACCCTAACCCCACTGTATCAGTCCTAACCCTAACCTCACTGTATCAGTACTAACTCTGACCCCACTGTATCACTCCTAACCCAACCCACTGTATCAGTCCTAACCCCTATATCAGTCCTAACCCCACTGTATGTACTAACTCCGACCCCACTGTATCACTCCTAACCCCAACCGCACTATATCAGTCCTAACCCCACTGTATCAGTCCCAACCCTAACCCTACTGTATCACTCCTTAACCTAACCCCACTGTATCAGTCCCAACCCAAACCCACTGTATCAGTCCTAACCATAACCCCACTGTATCAGTCCTAACCTCTGTATCAGTACTAACATTAACCCCACTGTATCAGTCCTAACCCCACTGAATCAGTCCTAACCCTAACCCCACTGTATCAGTCCTAACCATAACCCCACTATCAGTCCTAACTCCCTGTATCAGTACTAACGCTAACCCCACTGTATCAGTCCCAACCCTAAACCCACTGTATCAGTACTAACGCCGACCCCACTGTATCACGCTTAACCCTAACCCCACTGTATCAGTCCCAACCCAAACCCCACTGTATCAGTCCTAACCATAACCCCACTGTATCAGTCCGAACCCCCCTGTATCAGTACTAACGTTAACCCCACTGTATCAGTCCTATCCCCACTGTATCAGTCCCAATCCTAACCCCCACTGTATCAGTCCTAACCCTAACCCCACTGTATCACTCCTAACCCAAACCCCACTGTATCAGTCCGAAATCTAACCCCACTGTATCAGTCCCAACCCTAACCCTACTGTATCAGTCCTAACTTTAACCCCACTGTATCAGTACTAACGCCGACCCCACTGTATCACTCCTAACCCTAACCCCACTGTATCAGTCCTAACCCTAACCCCACTGTATCAGTCCTAACCCTAAGCCTCCTGTATCAGTACTAACGCTAACCCCACTGTATCAGTTCTAACCCCCACTGTATCAGTCCTAACCCCACTGTATCAGTCCCAACCTAACCCCACTGTATCAGTCCTAACCCCTGTATCAGTACTAACGCTAACCCCACTGTATCAGTCCTAACCCTAACCTCACTGTATCAGTACTAACTCTGACCCCACTGTATCACTCCTAACCCTAACCCCACTGTATCAGTCCTAACCCCCCTATATCAGTCCTAACCCCACTGTATGTACTAACTCCGACCCCACTGTATCACTCATAACCCTAACCCCACTGTATCAGTCCTAACCCCCCTGTATCAGTCCTAACCCTAACCCACTGTATGAACTAACTCCCACCCCACTGTATCACTCCTAACCCTAACCGCACTATATCAGTCCTAACCCCACTGTATCAGTCCCAACCCTAACCCTACTGTATCACTCCTAACCCTAACCCCACTGTATCAGTCCCAACCCAAACCCCACTGTATCAGTCCTAACCATAACCCCACTGTATCAGTCCTAACCCCCCTGTATCAGTACTAACATTAACCCCACTGTATCAGTCCTAACCCCACTGAATCAGTCCTAACCCTAACCCCACTGTATCAGTCCTAACCATAACCCCACTGTATCAGTCCTAACCCCCTGTATCAGTACCAACGCTAACCCCACTGCATCAATCCTAACCCCTGTATCAGTCCCAACCATAACCCCACTTTATCACGCTTAACCCTAACCCCACTGTATCAGTCCCAACCCAAACCCCACTGTATCAGTCCTAACCATAACCCCACTGTATCAGTCCGAACCCCCCTGTATCAGTACTAACGTTAACCCCACTGTATCAGTCCTATCCCCACTGTATCAGTCCCAACCCTAACCCCACTGTATCACTCCTAACCCAAACCCCACTGTATCAGTCCCAAATCTAACCCCACTGTATCAGTCCCAACCCTAACCCTACTGTATCAGTCCTAACTTTAACCCCACTGTATCAGTACTAACGCCGACCCCACTGTATCACACCTAACCCTAACCCCACTGTATCAGTCCTAACCCTAAGCCTCCTGTATCAGTACTAACGCTAACCCCACTGTATCAGTTCTAACCCCACTGTATCAGTCCTAACCCCACTGTATCAGTCCCAACCCTAACCCCACTGTATCAGTCCTAACCCTAACCTCACTGTATCAGTACTAACTCTGACCCCACTGTATCACTCCTAACCCTAACCCCACTGTATCAGTCCTAACCCCCCTATATCAGTCCTAACCCCACTGTATGTACTAACTCCGACCCCACTGTATCACTCCTAACCCTAACCGCACTATATCAGTCCTAACCCCACTGTATCAGTCCCAACCCTAACCCTACTGTATCACTCCTAACCCTAACCCCACTGTATCAGTCCCAACCCAAACTCCACTGTATCAGTCCTAACCATAACCCCACTGTATCAGTCCTAACCCCCCTGTATCAGTACTAACATTAACCCCACTGTATCAGTCCTAACCCCACTGAATCAGTCCTAACCCTAACCCCACTGTATCAGTCCTAACCATAACCCCACTGTATCAGTCCTAACCCCCTGTATCAGTACTAACGCTAACCCCACTGTATCAGTCCCAACCCTAAACCCACTGTATCAGTACTAACGCCGACCCCACTGTATCACGCTTAACCCTAACCCCACTGTATCAGTCCCAACCCAAACCCCACTGTATCAGTCCTAACCATAACCCCACTGTATCAGTCCGAACCCCCCTGTATCAGTACTAACGTTAACCCCACTGTATCAGTCCTATCCCCACTGTATCAGTCCCAACCCTAACCCCACTGTATCAGTCCTAACCCTAACCCCACTGTATCACTCCTAACCCAAACCCCACTGTATCAGTCCGAAATCTAACCCCACTGTATCAGTCCCAACCCTAACCCTACTGTATCAGTCCTAACTTTAACCCCACTGTATCAGTACTAACGCCGACCCCACTGTATCACTCCTAACCCTAACCCCACTGTATCAGTCCTAACCCTAACCCCACTGTATCAGTCCTAACCCTAAGCCTCCTGTATCAGTACTAACGCTAACCCCACTGTATCAGTTCTAACCCCACTGTATCAGTCCTAACCCCACTGTATCAGTCCCAACCCTAACCCCACTGTATCAGTCCTAACCCCTGTATCAGTACTAACGCTAACCCCACTGTATCAGTCCTAACCCT
>NW_025754587.1:0-8918 GCF_021184085.1 Oncorhynchus gorbuscha | reverse complement strand
TGCTAGGAGTGGTGCACGATATGCCCGTCTCCGGAGTCTGACCAGAAGACCGCCTCGTTTCCTCTTTTTCTGAGTCGTTTTGGGTCGCTGCATGGGATCCATTCCGTTGTCCTGTTTGAAAGGCAGAACACAGGATCGGCGTCGCGAAAAACATATTCTTGGTCGTACTGATCAAATCAAATCAAATCAAATTTTATTTGTCACATACACATGGTTAGCAGATGTTAATGCGAGAGTGTAGCGAAATGTTGTGCTTCTAGTTCCGACAATGCAGTGATAACCAACAAGTAATCTAACTAACAATTCCAAAACTACTGTCTTATACACAGTGTAAGGGGATAAGGAACATGTACATAGGATATATGAATGAGTGATGGTACAGAGCAGCATACAGTAGATGGTATCGAGTACAGTATATACATATGAGATGAGTATGTAGACAAAGTAAACAAAGTGGCATAGTTAAAGTGGCTAGTTATGTATATGAGATGAATAATGTAGGGTAAGTAACATTATATAAGGTAGCATTGTTTAAAGTGGCTAGTGATATATTTACATCATTTCCCATCAATTCCATTATTAAAATGGCTGGAGTTGGGTCAGTGTCAATGACAGTGTGTTGGCAGCAGCCACTCAATGTTAGTGGTGGCTATTTAACAGTCTGATGGCCTTGAGATAGAAGCTGTTTTTCAGTCTCTCGGTCCCAGCTTTGATGCACCTGTACTGACCTCGCCTTCTGGATGATAGCGGGGTGAACAGGCAGTGGTTCGGGTGGTTGATGTCCTTGATGATCTTTATGGCCTTCCTGTAACAACGGGTGGTGTAGGTGTCCTGGAGGGCAGGTAGTTTGCCCCCGGTGATGCGTTGTGCAGTCCTCACTACCCACTCTGGAGAGCCTTACGGTTGAGGCGGAGCAGTTGCCGTACCAGGCGGTGATACAGCCCGCCAGGATGCTCTCGATTGTGCATCTGTAGAAGTTTGTGAGTGCTTTTGGTGACAAGCCGAATTTCTTCAGCCTCCTGAGGTTGAATAGGCGCTGCTGCGCCTTCTTCACGACGCTGTCAGTGTGAGTGGACCAATTCAGTTTGTCTGTGATGTGTATGCCGAGGAACTTAAAACTAGCTACCCTCTCCACTACTGTTCCATCGATGTGGATAGGGGTGTTCCTCTGCTGTTTCCTGAAGTCCACAATCATCTCCTTAGTTTTGTTGACGTTGAGTGTGAGGTTATTTTCCTGACACCACACTCCGAGGGCCCTCACCCTCCCTCCCTGTAGGCCGTCTCGTCGTTGTTGGTAATCAAGCCTACCACTGTTGTGTCGTCCGCAAACTTGATGATTGAGTTGAGGCGTGCGTGGCCACGCAGTCGCGGGTGAACAGGGAGTACAGGAGAGGGCTCAGAACGCACTTGTGGGGCCCCGTTGAGGATCAGCGGGGAGGAGATGTTGTTGCTCTACCCTCACCACCTGGGGGCGGCCCGTCAGGAAGTCCAGTACCCAGTTGCACAGGGCGGGGTCGAGCCCAGGGTCTCGAGCTCAGATGACGAGCTTGGAGGGCAAGGGGTACTATGGTGTTGAATGCCGAGCTGTAGTCGATGAAACAGCATTCTCACATAGGTATTCCTCTTGTCCAGGTGGGTTAGGGCAAAGTGTGGTTGAGATTGCATCGTCTGTGGACCTATTTGGGCGGTAAGCAAATTGGAGTGGGTCTAGGGTGTCAGGTAGGGTGGGAGGTGATATGGTCCTTGACTAGTCTCTCAAAGCACTTCATGATGACGGAAGTGAGTGCTACGGGCGGTCAATGCTTTAGCTCAGTTACCTAGCTTTCTTGAAACAGGAACAATGGTGAGTTGACGCTGATCTTATATTCAGTAGTTCTTCTCGACTGTATGTATTGAAACCTAAGATGACCTGGGGTACTAATGTAAGAAATAACACGTAAAAACAAAAACTGCATAGTTTCCTAGAACGCCAAGCGAGGCGGCCATCTCTGTCGGCACCGAAGTACAATTACGTGTGTGTGTGTGTGTGTGTGAACATTAGAATAACCCTGTGATTGTGAACATTATTTGTCTGGGCATGTAAAAAGTCAGTTTGTCTGATTGTTCATGTCTGCCCTCTCCTCTCCTGTCCTGCAGAACACAGAACTACTTTGGAGTGGACGAGAACCTGGAGTCCAGTAGCAGTCAGCATCAGGAGAGAGAAGCTGGATGAAGGGAAGGAGAAGGAATGGATGCAGTATAACTACTCGGGTCACCTTCAGGACCAGTCAGGTAAACAAACAAAACAGGGGATTGGGGGGAGGGAGGGAGGGAGGAGAATGGATGCAGTATAACTACCGGGTCACCTTCAGGACCAGTCAGGTAAACAAACAAAACAGGGGATTGGAGGGAGGGAGGGAGGGAGGGAGGGAGGGAGGGAGGGAGAGTTGAGAGATATTTCTATTGAATGGGTGTACCATCACAGCAGAAAGATTTGTGACATGTTGCCACAAGAAATGGGCAACCAATGAAGAACAAACACCATTGTAAATATAACACATATTTACTATTGTAAAGTGACTGTTCCACTGGATGCCATAAGGTGAATGCACCAATTTGTAAGTCGCTCTGGATAAGAGCGTCTGCTAAATGACTTAAATGTAAATGTAAATGTACATGTATTTATATCAAATAAACACACACTATATAAAATAAACACACACTATATCAAATAAACACACACTATATCAAATAAACACACAGTATATCTACGTTTATCTGTCACAGGATACAGAAGGTGTAAATGGTATAGTGATAGTATTTGCAAAGTAGTAATATCAAAAACAGAAAGTGTCCAGATGAAAATATTGAATAAATATTAAATGATACCCAGACACATTGATGGAAGTGAAGGAAATGCTATAACTACCTCTCACCCACATTTAGTGGATGTGTTACTACTGTAGACGTTTCATACCTCCTGGGCCGTATACAGTGTACCTCACTGAGTTCCCTGAATTCCTATTGACCTTGTAGTCATGGCAGATAATATTTTAGTTTTTGGTGACTTTAATATTCGCATGGAAAAGTCCACAGACCCACCCAAAAGGCTTTCGGCATCATCATCGACTCAGTGGGTTTTGTCCAACATGTCTCTGGACCTACTCACTGTCACAGTCATACTTCTGACCTAGTTTTGTCCCATGGAATAAAATGTTGTGGATCTTAATGTTTTCCTCATAATCCTGACTATCGACCACCATTTTATTATGTTTGCAATTGCAACAAATAATCTGCTCAGACCCCAACCAAGGATCATCAAAAGTTGTGCTATAAATTCTCAGACAACCCAAAGATTCCTTGATGCCCTTCCAGACTCCTCCACCTATCTAAGGACGTCAGAGGAGAAAATCAGTTAACCACCTAACTGGGGAACTCAATTAACCTTGTACCCTAGATGCAGTTGCACCCCTAAAAAACTAAAAACATTTGTCATAAGAAACCAACTCCCTGGTATACAGAAAATACCCGAACCCTGAACCAAGCTTCCAGATAATACCCGAGCCCTGAAGCAAGCTTCCAGAAAATACCCAAGCTCTGAAGCAAGCTTCCAGAAAATACCAGAGCCCTGAACCAAGCTTCCAGAAAATACCCAAGCTCTGAAGCAAGCTTCCAGAAAATACCAGAGCCCTGAACCAAGCTTCCAGAAAATACCCAAGCTCTGAAGCAAGCTTCCAGAAAATACCAGAGCCCTGAACCAAGCTTCCAGATAATACCCGAGCCCTGAAGCAAACTTCCAGATAATACCCGAGCTCTGAAGCAAGCTTCCAGAAAATACCAGAGCCCTGAACCAAGCTTCCAGATAATACCCGAGCCCTGAAGCAAGCTTCCAGATAATTGAAAGGGAAATGGCGCCACAACTGGAGGTCTTCTGACTTGCTTGGAAAGACAGTACCGTGCCGTATCGAAGAGCCCTCACTGCTGCTCGATCATCCTATTTTTACAACTTAATTGAGGAAAGCAAGAACAATCCAAAATGGATTTTTGATACTCTCGCAAAGCTAACTAAAAAGCAGCATTCCCAAAGAGAGGATGGCTTTCACTTCAGCAGTGATGAATCCATTATCTTCTTAGGTGAAAAGATCATGATCATTAGAAAGCAAATTATGGATGTGTACCAAACTCACTAAAAGTGGCAGAAATAAAACCTCTCTTGTAAAAGCCAAACCTTGACCCAGAAAAATATAAAAAACTATCGGCCTATATCGAATCTCCCATTACTCTCAAAATGTTTTGAAAAAGCTGTTGCACAGCAACTTACTGCCTTCCTGAAGAAAAAATATCCAAATCGGGGAGGCAGGTAGCCTAGTAGTAGTACTAGTGGTTAGAGTGTAGGACAAGTAACCAGCAGGTAGCCTAGTAGTAGTACTAGTGGTTAGAGTGTTGGACAAGTAACCAGCAGGTAGCCTAGTAGTAGTACTAGTGGTTAGAGTGTAGGGGAGGCAGGTAGCCTAGTAGTAGTACTAGTGGTTAGAGTGTAGGGGAGGCAGGTAGCCTAGTGGTTAGAGTGTAGGGGAGGCAGGTAGCCTAGTAGTAGTACTAGTGGTTAGAGTGTAGGGGAGGCAGGTAGCCTAGTAGTAGTACTAGTGGTTAGAGTGTAGGGGAGGCAGGTAGCCTAGTAGTAATACTAGTGGTTAGAGTGTAGGGGCGGCAGGTAGCCTAGTAGTAGTACTAGTGGTTAGAGTGTAGGGGAGGCAGGTAGCCTAGTAGTAGTACTAGTGGTTAGAGTGTAGGGGCGGCAGGTAGCCTAGTAGTAGTACTAGTGGTTAGAGTGTAGGGGAGGCAGGTAGCCTAGTGGTTAGAGTGTAGGGGAGGCAGGTAGCCTAGTAGTAGTACTAGTGGTTAGAGTGTAGGGGAGGCAGGTAGCCTAGTAGTAACTAGTGGTTAGAGTGTAGGGAGGCAGGTAGCCTAGTAGTAATACTAGTGGTTAGAGTGTAGGGGAGGCAGGTAGCCTAGCAGTAGTAGCCTAGTGGTTAGAGTGCAGGGAGGCAGGTAGCCCTAGTGGTTAGAGTGTAGGGGAGGCAGGTAGCCTAGTAGTAGTACTAGTGGTTAGAGTGTAGGGGAGGCAGGTAGCCTAGTAGTAGTACTAGTGGTTAGAGTGTAGGGGAGGCAGGTAGCCTAGTAGTAGTACTAGTGGTTAGAGTGTAGGGGAGGCAGGTAGCCTAGTAGTAGTACTAGTGGTTAGAGTGTAGGGGAGGCAGGTAGCCTAGTAGTAATACTAGTGGTTAGAGTGTAGGGGCGGCAGGTAGCCTAGTAGTAGTACTAGTGGTTAGAGTGTAGGGAGGCAGGTAGCCTAGTAGTAGTACTAGTGGTTAGAGTGTAGGGGAGGCAGGTAGCCTAGTAGTAGTACTAGTGGTTAGAGTGTAGGGGAGGCAGGTAGCCTAGTGGTTAGAGTGTAGGGGCGGCAGGTAGCCTAGTGGTTAGAGTGTAGGGGCGGCAGGTAGCCTAGTAGTAGTACTAGTGGTTAGAGTGTAGGGGAGGCAGGTAGCCTAGTGGTTAGAGTGTAGGGGCGGCAGGTAGCCTAGTAGTAGTACTAGTGGTTAGAGTGTAGGGGAGGCAGGTAGCCTAGTAGTAGTACTAGTGGTTAGAGTGTTGGACAAGTAACCAGCAGGTAGCCTAGTAGTAGTACTAGTGGTTAGAGTGTTGGACAAGTAACCAGCAGGTAGCCTAGTAGTAGTACTAGTGGTTAGAGTGTAGGGGAGGCAGGTAGCCTAGTAGTTAGAGCATTGGACTAGTAACTGGAAGGTTGCAGGATCGGATCCCCGAGCTGACAAGGTAAAAATCTGTCGTTCTGCTCCTGAACAAGACTGTTCCCCGTTAGGTATTGAAAATATGCATTTGTTCTTGACTGACTTGCCTAGTTAAGTAAAGATAAAATAAAATGCTTCAGTCTGGTTTTAGACCCCATCATAGAGACGGCACTTGTGAATCTGGTAAATTACCTTTTAATGTTCGGACCGAGGCTCTGCATCTGTCCTCGTGCTCCTAGACCTTAGTGCTGCTTTTGATACCATCGATCACCACATTCTTTTGGAGAGATTGGAAACCCAAATTGGTCTACACGGACAAGTTCTGGCCTGGTTTAGATCTTATCTGTCGGAAAGATATCAGTTTGCTAGTAAGCTGACAGTATGCTTTAACTTGAAATAAAAATGACTGTCTGACAACATGAGAAACTTATATTTGGAAAATGTTGCATGGATGAACAGTTCACAGCAGACTGGAACCATTTAACTCCGTTTTGTTTGTAGCAACACCTTGTTTAGCCAGCGTTGTGTCAAGTCACTCCGGTTCACACTGACCGTGGCCTGAGTAGAAAGTAGCCCATCACTTTTTCCTACTGATCTTACACATGCTACATTGAGGACATCAATGTTGCTGAGAAAAGTATCTTTCAAAAACAGTCAGTCAGTTAGTTAGTCAGTAAACCAGTCACCCAGTCAGTCAGTCAGCCAGTCAGCCAGCTGGTCAGCCAGTTGGTCAGCCAGTTGGTCAGTCAGCCAGTTGGTTAGTCAGCCAGCCAGTCAGTCAGCTAGTCAGTCAGTCAGCCAGCTGGTCAGCCAGTTGGTCAGTCAGCTAGTAGGTTAGTCAGCCAGTCAGCCAGTCAGTCAGTCAGTCAGTCAGTCAGCCAGTTGGTCAGTCAGCCAGCTGGTCAGCCAGTTGGTCAGCCAGTTGGTCAGTCAGCCAGTCAGTCAGTCAGCCAGCTGGTCAGCCAGTTGGTCAGCCAGTTGGTCAGCCAGTTGGTCAGTCAGCCAGTTGGTTAGTCAGCCAGTCAGTCAGCCAGTCAGCCAGTTGGTCAGTCAGCCAGCCAGTCAGCCAGTTGGTCAGCCAGTTGGTCAGCCAGTCAGCCAGTTGGTCAGCCAGTCAGTCAGTCAGCCAGTCAGCCAGTTGGTCAGTCAGCCAGCCTGTCAGTCAGCCAGCCAGTCGGTTAGCCGGTCAGCCAGCCAGTCAGTCAGCCAGCCAGCCAGTCGGTTAGCCAGTCAGCCAGTCAGTCATCCAGTCAGTCAGCCAGTCAGCTAATTAGTTAGTCATCCAGCCAGTTAGCCAGTCATCCAGCCAGTCAGCCAGTCAGTGAGCCTGTCAGCCAGTTAGTTAGTCAGTCAGTCAGCCAGCCAGCCAGCCAGTCAGTCAGTCAGTCAGTCAGTCAGTCAGTCAGTCAGTCAGCCAGTAAGCCAGTTGGCCAGTCAGCCAGTCAGTCGGCCAGTCAGTCGGCCAGTTGGGCAGTCAGCCAGCCAGCCAGTCAGCCAGCCAGCCAGCCAGCCAGCCAGCCAGCCAGTCTGCCAGTCAGTCAGCCAGCCAGTCAGCCAGCCAGTCAGTCAGTCAGCCAGTCAGCCAGTCAGTCATCCAGTCAGTCAGCCAGTCAGCTAATTAGTTAGTCATCCAGCCAGTTAGCCAGTCATCCAGCCAGTCAGCCAGTCAGTGAGCCTGTCAGCCAGTTAGTTAGTCAGTCAGTCAGCCAGCCAGCCAGCCAGTCAGTCAGTCAGTCAGTCAGTCAGTCAGTCAGTCAGCCAGTAAGCCAGTTGGCCAGTCAGCCAGTCAGTCGGCCAGTCAGTCGGCCAGTTGGGCAGTCAGCCAGCCAGCCAGCCAGTCAGCCAGCCAGCCAGCCAGCCAGCCAGCCAGCCAGCCAGTCTGCCAGTCAGTCAGCCAGCCAGCTAGCCAGCCAGTCAGCCAGCCAGCCAGCCAGCCAGTCAGCCAGCCAGCCAGTCAGCCAGCCAGCGAGCCAGCCAGTCAGTCAATCAGTCAGTCAGCCAGTCACACACACAGACAGACTCAGCTGTCAGTGAATGACTCTAGGGGGTCTGCTCTCTGAATAATGAAGGTGAAACAGATGCAGGAGAGGGTTGTATCGGGGGGGTGTCACTGATATTAAATGTCAGTCCTGGTTTGAAGCGTAACCTTTTCTCCATATTTCAACTAAATGGGTCACGCCAGCACTCTCCTCTCGGTCACAGAGACAAGGTTAAATCCCCTGTTCAGTCACTGATGGCAATGGTGTATCTGCACTGCAGTGAACACTCTCCCTCTCTCTCTCTCTCTCTCTCTCTCTCTCTCTCTCTCTCTCTCTCTCTCAAACACACACACACACACAATACCCTACTACACCTCACTCTGAAAATATTTTTTACAATAATGAAGTGAAAGAAAACGTCAATTCAAATGACATTGTCTGACTTCCAGATTCACTCACAGTGGGACATTGACTGGCAGTGGTGGACGGATGGAAATGCTGGAGGGGTGGAAGGATGGAGATGCTGGAGGGGTGGAGGGATGGAGAGGCTGGAGGGGTGGAGGGATGGAGAGGCTGGAGAGGTGGAGGGATGGAGAGGTGGAGGGATGGAGAGGCTGGAGGGGTGGAGGGATGGAGGGATGGAGAGGCTGGAGAGGTGGAGGGATGGAGAGGCTGGAGGGGTGGAGGGATGGAGAGGCTGGATGGATGGAGAGGCTGGAGGGGTGGAGAGGGTAGTGGTGCAGGGGCCTAAACCTTCATTATCACGCTCTCTCTCAATTCAATTCAATATACTTTATTTACATGGCAAGTTAAATTACTTACATTGACAAAGTATACAACAACAAAAGCTCTCTCTCTCTCTCTCTCTCTCTCTCTCTCTCTCTACCTCTCTACCTCTCTACCTCTCTACCTCTCTACCTCTCTACCTCTCTACCTCTCTACCTCTCTACCTCTCTACCTCTCTACCTCTCTACCTCTCTACCTCTCTACCTCTCTACCTCTCTCTCTCTACCTCTCTACCTCTCTCTACCTCTCTACCTCTCTACCTCTCTATCTCTCTCTCTCTCTCTCTACCCCTCTCTCTACCTCCCTCTCTACCTCTCTGTCTCGGTCTCTGTCTGTATCTTTCTCTCTCCCTCGCCCTCTCTTT
>NW_025754586.1:0-8919 GCF_021184085.1 Oncorhynchus gorbuscha | reverse complement strand
CGGATACAGTTATCCTGTGTGTATCCTGTGTGTGTTTTCTTTTCTCTCCTTCTCCACTCACAGGTGAAAATCATCACTCCCCAATCAGTCAACAATCAATCATCAATCAGAAGACACACCTCCTCCTATTTCCTGACCTATCACAGTTCCTTCCCCATGGTTTAAAAACCCCATCATTTGTTTGTTCTAAAGCTTAGCTCAATCTCTCTGTAAATGCCATGTCTGTAGGTCTCTGTGTTTCACTCTCGCTTTGTCTTAAACCTCTCTTTTGTTTAAAGCACCTCCATAGCACTTTGTCATCACCTGTGAGTATTGTTTTTGGTTATGGTGTTTGTTTGTTTGCTGGTGGGAAAAGGGGGAAACCAAGACAAGTCGCCCATGGGCATACACTACCCGTAGGTGAACTTTGTTAAATACACTAGTTAGAACTGGGTGGACCACCCACTGTATTTTTGGTTAGTTAGTTAGTTGTTAAAGTAGGCTAGTCTTGCTTAGGGGTGTGTTTTTGTATATTTATTGTTTCTTTCCTTGGGTCCAGCTCAGCCCCTTTTCCTGCTCCCCCCATTACCGTGTGTTTATAAATAAACCTAGAGTTTGACGGTAGATTTCTGTTGTTGTGGTTATTTCGTGCACACTTTTACTTTGTCACAATAATTTGCATGAGTTATGTTATGGGTCTCATTACCATCCCCCCCCTAGACTGTCGGGCCAAAGGGATTCGTAACATAAGTGGGGCTCGTCCGGGATCTGTCATAACTGACACCCATGCCGCTCATGTAGATTGTTGTGGTATAGTTCAGTGTTGAGCGTCATAGCTGAAGTAGCATTAGTGTTTGCTATTTTCTTTGGCATTTGTGAAGTAGTGTAAAATGACTACTTTTGATTTGAAATCCTTTTTGTATAACCCTTCGTGGGAGGTTTTTGACAAATGTCGTAGAGTTGATTTAATGACCTTGGCTGACCATTATTCAGTATCGATTCCGCAGAGTTTAGTTAAGGCGGAGGTTAAACAGCTAGTGTTAAATGTTTTGTTGGAAGAGCAGGTGCTTGTGTTACCGCTGCCTGAGTCTACTACCCCTGTAGCGGATGTTGCTGCTCCTGTAAGCCCATTGGTGTCTGATAATGAGGGCGAGGCTAAAACACCAGCCACATTGTCCCGTTTTGATCCACTCTCCCCACTGTCAAATGGTGATGCCAGGAGGGATGTCCGTTTAGCACAGTTCCAACTGGAGGTGGAAGAGAGCCCAAATTAGGCAAGAGACTCTCCAGTTGGAGATATGTAAAATAGAGGCAGAAAAAGAACGAGAACAACGGCATTTGGAGATGTGTAAAATTGAGGCAGACAGAGAACAAAGGCAGTTGGAGTTAAAAATGCGCCAGATGGAACTGGAGGCAGAAACAGCGAGGCTAGCCTCCGGTCCTACTGTGCCTGTTTGTGAGCCGTCCTCACCTACTGTGTCCTCAAACACGTTTGACATTAGTCGGCAGATTGCCTTAGTACCTTTGTTCAGAGAGTCAGAGGTTGACTCCTATTTTTGTGTATTTGAGCGTATAGCCATAGCATTGAAATGGCCTGAAGAGGTATGGTGCCTATTACTTCAGTGTAAATTAACTGGTAAAGCCCAAGAGGTTTTGTCAGCGTTACCTCTGGAGGACAGTTTGAATTACGAAGTGGTCAAAGCTACTGTTCTTCGTGCCTATGAGCTTGTGCCTGAGGCATACCGACAGGGATTTAGGTCTCATAGAAAGTCTTCTAGTAAGATATAATAATAATATAATAATAATATATATATAATAATAATAATAATATAATATAATAATAATAATAATATATGCCATTTAGCAGACGCTTTTATCCAAAGCAACTTACAGTCATGTGTGCATACATTCTATGTATGGGTGGTCCCGGGGGATTGAACCCACTACCCTGGCGTTACAAGCGCCATGCTCTACCAACTGAGCTACAGAGGACCAGCTACAGTAAGACTTGTGGAATTTCCTAGAGACAAGGGAAATCTGTTTGATAAATGGCATGCTGCTAGTAAGGTAACTGACTTCAACTCTCTCCGGGAGTTAATCTTGTTGGAAGAGTTTAAAAATTGCTTACCCGAACGCATTGTAGTTTACCTAAACGAACAGAAAGTATCCTGTCTGGCAGAAGCGTCTGTGTTGGCAGACGAGTTTGTGTTGACGCACAAGAGTGTGTTTTCGGCTCAAACTGAGAGTAGAGCCACTGAGTTTCCTACCTTTAGCCCTAGTCGGTCAGCAGTAGTATATCAAGCACGCCAGAAGAATGAGCGTCCCTGTTTCTATTGTCATAAAGTAGGACATATGATTAATGATTGCTTCCTGCTTAAACGCAAACAAGGGATGCCTCTTCGTGCTGCCACCAACAGGTGTTGCTCTAATTGCGACGGTTAAGAGGTCGGCAACAAAACAGGTGCCTCAGGGTAACTGTAGTCTGAAAGTCTCAGTCCCCGACCGCCGTTATGAACCATTCATTTCGAGGGGTTTGTGTCCCTAACGAATGACGAAGCGTCTCAGCGACCGTTAAAATCCTTAGAGATACTGGTGCGGCGCAGTCGTTTATATTGTCTGATGTGTTGCCCTTATCTGACGATACATACTGTGGTTCCAGTGTGTTAGTGCAGGGTATTGAAATGGGTTTTGTCCCAGTGCCATTGCACTTTGTGAAAGTACACTCTGAGTTAATCAGTGGAATATTCAGAGTGGGGTACGCCTATGTTGCCAGTGAAAGGTGTGACCTTTATAATGGGTAACGATATTGCCGGAGGAAAGGTAGTACCCGTATTGGAAGTATTGGATAAAAGTGACCACTCTCTCTCGAATGAGCTGGCACAGAGTTATCCACATGTGTTCCCCGCTTGTGCTGTCACTCGTGCCCAGGCACGACAAGAGGGTGACGTGATAGATTTGTCGAACACTGTACTGTTCAAAGAGGTTGATCAAGAAGATGGATTGTGTGATACCTCTGAGAAGCTGATCACCTCTGACAAACAGCCCAGGAAAGAATCAAAGAACGTTGAACTTATTGCTGATGCAATACAGTTACCAGTCACTCGTGAGCAGCTGATTGCTAACCAAAGGGTTGACAACAAGCTTGCTAAATGTTTTTCTAGTGTTGTCTCATTGGAAGATGTGAAGAAGAAGAATGTGGCTTACTTCATTGATGGTAATCTCCTCATGCGTAAATGGAAATCCCATGTTGACGCAGATGGAGATTGGAATGCTGTTTACCAAATAGTGATTCCTACAGCCTTTCGACAACATGTGTTATCCCTTGCTCATGATCACCAGTGGTCTGGTCATTTAGGAATCACAAAAACTTATGATCGGATCCTTCGACATTTCTTTTGGCCGGGTTTAAAACAAGATGTGGCTCAGTTCTGTCGGACATGCCACACATGTCAGATAACAGGAAAACCAAATCAGGTTATTCCTCCCGCTCCTCTTTGTCCCATACCTGTCATAGGTGAACCATTCGAGCATGTGGTGGTTGATTGTGTCGGACCGTTACCGAAGACAAAATCGGGTAACCAGTTTTTGTTAACGATAATGTGTATGGCAACAAGATACCCCGAGGCCATTCCTCTGAGAAGGATTACAGCCCCGGTAGTGAGTAAAGCCTTAATAAAATTCTTCACGATATTCGGGTTACCTAGGGTGGTACAAAGCGATCAAGGAACCAATTTCCTATCCAAGCTCTTCAGGCAGGTGTTAAAATCCTTGTCAATTACGCACCGTGTGTCAAGCGCCTATCACCCAGAGTCTCAGGGTGCACTTGAAAGATGGCATCAGACACTGAAGTCTATGCTATGTAAATATTGTTTGGAATCTGAGAAAGATTGGGATGAGGGGAGTTCCTCTTTTGTTTGCTGCTCGTGAAACTGTGCTGAAACTGAGTCCCTAGGTTTCAGCCCGGCTGAACTGGTGTTTGGTCACACAGTGAGAGGACCAATGAAAGTCCTTAAAGAACAGTTCTTGTCCCAAGAGTTGTGTACCAGAGATGAGAATGTGTTGGACTACGTTAGTCGCTTTCGTGAGCGCCTACACCAAGCTTGTGCTCTCGCAAAGGAAGCTCTGTCTTCCTCACAGAGGACCATGAAAAGACACTATGATAAAGAGGCTGTTTCTCGTCCACTACAGCCAGGTGACCAAGTACTGGTGTTATTACCTGTTCCAGGATCTTCACTGTCAGCTCGTTTCTCGGGTCCTTATTTAATTGAAAAGAAATAAGTGAAACTGACTATGTGCTTCAAACTCCTGATAGACAATGCCAGATTAATTCCCGTTACCCCGACTGGACTACTGTATCGACACTATTGGTGCTGCTAAGTATGTAACTAAGTCAGACCTCTTAAAAGGTTACTGGCAGGTTCTGTTAACTTCACGTGCTTCTGAGATTTCTGCCTTTGTGACCCCAGACAACTTCCTACAGTACTCAGTCATGGCTTTTGGGATGCGAAATGCACCAGCCACTTTCCAACGACTGGTTAACTCCGTATTAGCTGGCGTTCCTAATTGTAGTGCATACCTTGATGACCTTGATTTATTCATCTGAGTGGTCAGATCATGTTGACTCGCTAAGGGTAGTATGTGAACGGTTGGCAGCTGCTTCTCTAACCCTGAACTTGGCAAAGTGCGAGTTTGGGAAGGCTACTGTTACCTATCTCGGTAAAGATGTTGGCCATGGACAGGTGGACAGGTTTCTTTCCGTTTTAATGCATTTGAGCCAATCTGTCACGACTTCCGCCGAGGTTGGCTCTCCTGCCCATTCAGGCGGTGCTCTGTGGTCGTCGTCACCGTCCTACTAGCCACTACCTATCCATAATATATGCCATTTAGCAGACGCTTTTATCCAAAGCGACTTACAGTCATGTGTGCATACATTCTACGTATGGGTGGTCCCGGGGATCGAACCCACTACCCTGGCGTTACAAGCGCCATGCTCTACCAACTGAGCTACTGATTGGTTTCACCTGTGTGTTTAGTTTATTAGTGTCTGTATATATAGTAGGTTGTCCCGCCCTTGTTTTGTGCGTGATTGTTTATTTGTCATCTATGTCTGTCGGTGTATCTTGTGTTCTTATTCTCCGGTTCATCTTTTATCCTGTGTTGGATTGTTCACCCTGTGTGTATTGGGTTGACCGTGATTCTTGTTCACCGGAGAATAAACTTTCATATCGCTATGTGCTCTCTGCGCCTGATTCCACCCACCTTGATTAGACGTGACACAATCAGTTGTGTTGTGACAAGGTAGGGTTGGTATACAGAAGATAGCCTGTTAGGGATGATGTGAATTTTCACAGCTTTTCGTAGCTTTTTGTTAAAAATCGCACAACATTTCAACGTCCTGCTACGCATGCCAGGAATATAGTATATGCATATGATAAGTATGTGTGTATAGAAAACACTCTGAAGTCTCTACAACTGGTTCAATCATGTCTGTGGCTATAACAGAACGTGTTTAGGAGTAAAAATCCCAGGGAAAACTGTTCACCAAAAACACAAAACAAATATTTATCCGCCAGTCTATGTATTGTCTATGGCGATAGAAAATAGATGAGGTCCCATTTACAATGCCTACAGCTTCCACACGATGTTGCCAGTACTGGCATTTCATTGCATGTTTATCCTTGGTGGGATGACGTATAGGCACTTCCTGTCTTGGGGTGCACCGAGGAAGTTATGAAAGTGAAAAAATGGACGATGATTTCAAGACTTGCTGCTATCGAATATAGATCACCCTGTGATCAATTTGATCGATTATTAACGTTTATTAGTACCTAAAGTTGGTTTACAAAAGTAGTTTGAAGTGATTTGTAGTAGTTTATATGCAACTTTTTTTATTTTAAAAAGTGACGTTGCGTCTTGTAAAGGTGAATTTTCCTGGATCAGACGGCCTTCATAAATGGACATTTTGGGTATACAATGACAGATTTCATCGGGAAAAAGACCCAATTGTGATGTTTATGGGACATATAGGAGTGCCAACAAAGAAGCTCGTCAAAGGTAATGAATGTTTTATATTTAATTTCTGCGTTTTGTGTAGCGCCGGCTACCGCTAATTCTTTTGTTTAGGTCTCGTATTTCGGGGGGTGCATGCTATCAGATAATAGCTTCTCATGCTTTCGCCGAAAAGCATTTTACAAATCTGACATGTTGGCTAGATTCACAACGAGTGTAGCTTTAATTGAGTACCTTGCATGTGTGTTTTAATGAAAGTTTTATCGAGTACTACAGGTGGCGCTCTAAAATGTCTGCTGATTTTTGTCCCTGTACAGGGACCACAATCCGTAAGAAGATAGCCCTATTTGGTAAAATACCAGGTCCATATTATGGCAAGAACAGCTCAAATAAGATAAATGACAGTCCATCATTTCTTTAAGACATGAAGGTCAGTCAATCGGGAAATTTTCAATAACTTTTCTTCAAGTGCAGTCGCAAAAACCATCAAGCGCTATGATGAAACTGGCTCTCATGAGGACCACCACAAGACCCAGAGTTGCAGAGGATAAGTTCATTAGAGTTACCAGCCTCAGAAAATGCAGCCCAAACAAATGTTTCACAGAGTTCAAGTAACAGACACTTCTCAACATCAACTTTTCAGAGGAGACTGTGTGAATCAGGCCTTCATGGTTGCATTGCTGCAAAGAAACTACTAAATGACACCAATAATAAGAGGAGACTTGATTGGGCCAAGAAACACGAGCAATGGACATTGGGCCGGTTGAAATTTGTATTTTGGTCTGGAGTCCAAATGGAGATTTTTCGGTTCCAACCGCCGTGTCTTTGTGAGATGCGGTGTGGGTGAATGGATGATCTCTGCATGTGTATTTCCCACTGTAAAGCATGTGGGTGTGGAGGTGCTTTCCTGGTGACACTGTCTGTGATTCATTTAGATTTCAAGGCCTACTTAACCAGCATGGCTGCAACAGCATTCTGCAGCGATAAGCCATTCCATCTGGTTTGGGCTTAGTGAGACTATCATTTGTTTTTCAACAGGAAAATAACCCAAAACACTTCCAGGCTGTGTAAGGGCTCTTTTACCAAGAATGAGAGTGATGGAGTGCTGAATCAGATGACCTGGCCTCCAACAATCCCCCGACCTCAACCAAAATAGTGATGGTTTGGGATGAGTTGGAGCGCAGAGTGAAGGAAAGCAGCCAACAAGTGCTCAGCATATATGGAAACTCCTTCAAGACTGTTGGAAAAGCATTCCAGGTGGAGCTGGTTGAGAGAATTCAAGGCATGTGCAAAGCTGTCATCAAGGCAAAAGGATGACAATTTGAAGAATCAAATATAAAATACATTTTGATTTGTTTAACACTTTTTTGGTTACTACATGATTCCATATGTGTTATTTCATAGCTTTGATGTATTCTACAATGTAGAAAATAGTAAAAATTAAGAAAAATTAGTAGGTGTATCCAAACTTTTGACTGGTACTCTATATGGTAGTATTTTGCATAATTATCCAAGAATCATGCCACTCTCAATCAATCTTTAAATTAAAGGTAAAAAAAAGAAAACAGAGGTGGTATATTTCCTGTAGCTGTACCCTATTTGGTGAGATGTATGGGTCCATAGTTGATATGGTAATTCAGGTAAGCATGTCTTTATTGTGTTGTCCTGTACTATACTAACCCTGTACTATTAATTCCGGCATACAGTCTCACCACATCTTACCAGTATAGATTTATGTTGTGATAATTGAATGTTCAGTTTATGACTTGAGTTAAACCCTCATTTGTCTTCAATGTCTTCAATGGCTGCAGGAACCCGGTTATTCTTTTCGTACACCATATGCTTGGGATACCTGATTTCTCTCAGAAGCTACAACAAATACAAAAACTGTTATAAGTGAGTCTTCAATATTAGGGTGTGGCATGGCATGTTGTATTACCTCAATTGCCCTAAACGTTAAGGAACTGTATTTAAATCTTATTAGACCCTTGTCAATGGCAATAATGTGTGTGAAAGAGGATGGTGACCTAATATGTTGAAAACCTGTTCTGCGATTTTGTGCCTTGGAGAAACTCCTTCTGTCTGTGCTTGTTGAACAGTGGTACCAGCTTTGTGTCTGGTTTTACCATCTTCTCCATACTGGGTTATTTGGCTGGAGAACAGGGTATGGACATCTTCGTAGTTGTTGAGTCAGGTGACACTTTAAATCAGTGGTATCCAAACCGCTCTTCTGGGACACCCAGACATTTCACTATTTTGTTGTAGCCCTGAACTAGCTCATTGATTTACCTAAACTGAGAGGGAAAAATAATATTTAAGACAAACAGTATCTGGTTTTCTATGTTATCCTCAGCCTCCACTTTAACCATCAGCAATTGCCCATCTGCTTTAGCTGGGTAAAGTAGTCACAGCTCACACTTCCCTCAACTGACATTTCGTTCAATGCACCTTCACCTTGTCTGGTGGAAGCACTGTCTCGCCTCATGGAATCATCAACTTTGCTGACATACTATTATATGTAACAGAATATTTCATTTAATTAGTTCAATTGAATTACATTTGGTACAGAGGTACAGATATACTGTAACGGTTTGTCTTGTTGTTGCCCTACTGCAGGCCCTGGCCTGGTGTTCATAGTGTACTCCCAGGCAGTGTCCCTGCTCCCCTGCCGTCACTTCTGGGCTGTGTGTTTCTTCACCGTGATCATCCTGTTAGGATTGGACAGCCAGGTAAGAGCTCAACACCCACCACACCCTCCACCTAGGTGTCTTGTCCCTGCTGTGTCCCTCCCTCTCCCTTCCCATGTACATTACCCTCTTTCTCAAGTTCTCCAGTTTGTCGGCCTTGAGAGCCTTATGACCTCAGTAACGGACATCTACCTCAACGTCATCAGAAAGGGCTACCGGAGGGAGCTGCTGCCTGGTCGGACTC